>NC_069508.1:146202222-146302222 GCF_027579735.1 Bombina bombina
ATAAATCCATTTTTTTAGCCCACAAACACCTGTTTACCTCCTCTATCTAGGATTTATGCTCTTCCACACACACTGGCTTCACAAATTGATAAAATCTGTTGATGAAGATCCAGTACAAGGATTAAATTTCCTCTGGAGGTTACACACACAAATATATATATAATCAATTAGCCAGTGGCCCAGCACCCCAACCGTGGCGGTGTTTAATCAACCTGGGTGCAATCCTCAAGGAAACTTGTATACTTGTATGTAAAGAAGAACACTCTCTTTGTCCTAAAGAAGGCTCATACAAGAGCCGAAACGTCGACATGGGGGGGGGGGGGGGGTTGTAAGTTATGAAGATGTGTATGGTTGCCTAGCTAGGCTTGTATGATCATAGTTCTGGGTACTTGAGAACTCACTATTTGTTCAGAATGGGCTATGTATACTTGTGTGAGGTGGACAGTATGCTTCACATAGGTTACGCTGTTCAATATTTATAAGTGGAGAATACAAGGATGCTAAGCCCACCTGTGATCTCACTAAACAATACATATAGCTAAACCACCAATGACTACTTAGAGCATTCCTAATTATACTTAACCCCTTAAGGACCAGCGACGTACCCTGTATGTCGCTGGTCTTTTTTTGGGACTTGATTGTTTTATAGCGTGGTCTTGCCACCAGCGTTGAGACTGCTCTATTCCACAAAGCCTGCTGGAGGGAGGGAATTAATAGCGTGTTCTTGCTAGACTTGTGCTTTTATGTCTTGAAAAAACCCTTAATGACCAGTGACCTACAGGGTACATTGTGGTCATTAAGGGGTTAACCCATGTGTAGCCTCCATTGTTGCACAGATGATAGCAAGATGATTGATAGACACAGAACTGTTTGTTGTCTTAATATATAGGGTCTCCCAAACTAGTTGTTTTGAATCAAGTTGATAGCTTGAGGAGAGCTGAGCACACACATATAATAACTGTACATAACGCTATAGATGAGTGCTGCTAAAAGGAAGCTTACAAGATATATTCTAACATTGGTATAAGAATGCTGTATACACTTATATAAGGACCAGGTGGGAATAATAGCTAACAGTTCTGAAGCAAATAGTTATTGGCTATATTACGAGTCTTGCGTTATGAGTAAAAAAGCAGCTTTTTTACTACCGCTGCTATTACGAGTCTTGCAGGTACAGCTGTCCCGCACACTTTTTTTGCCTTACCGCAAATCAACTTACGCAATTTACGTAAAGTCTTTTTTCAATGGGACATCCATTACGCCGGTATTACAAGCTTTTTTTTTAGGCCAAAAAGTGAGCGGTACAGCTTATCCCGCAAGATTCGTAACGCATTCTAAAGTCAGTAGTCATGAGTTTTACGCTACAGAGCTGTAGCATAAAACTCATAACTAAAGTGCTAAAAAGTACACTAACACTCATAAACTATCTATTAACCCCTAAACCGAGGCCCTCCCGCATCGCAAGCACTAAAATAAAATTATTAACCCCTAATCTGCCTCTCCGGACATCGCCGCCACTATAATAAACATATTAACCCCTTAACCGCCGCACTCCCGCCTCGCAAACATTAGTTAAATATTATTAAACCCTAATCTGCTGTCCCTAACATCGCCGCCACCTACCTACATTTATTAACCCCTAATCTGCCACCCCCAATGTCGCCGCCACAAAACTATATTTATTAACCCCTAAATCTAAGTCTAACCCTAACCCTAACACCCCCTAACTTAAATATAATTAAATTAAATCTAAATCAAACCTACTATTAATAGCTAAATAATTCCTATTTAAAACTAAATACTTACATGTAAAATAAACCCTAAGCTAGCTACAATATAACTAATAGTTACATTGTATCTAGCTTAGGGTTTATTTTTATTTTACAGGCAAGTTTGTATTTATTTTAACTAGGTAGAATAGTTACTAAATAGTTATTAACTATTTACTAGCTACCTAGCTAAAATAAATACAAATTTACCTGTAAAATAAAACCTAACCTGTCTTACACTAACACCTAACCTTACACTACAATTAAATAAATTACCTAAATTAAATACATTACCTAAATTACAAACAAAAAAAAACACTAACTTACACAAAATAAAAAAGAAATTATCAGATATTTGAACTAATTACACCTAATCTAATAGCCCTATCAAAATAAAAAAGCCCCCCAAAATAAAAAAGCCCCCCCAAAATAAAAAAATCCCTAGCCTAAACTACCAATAGCCCTTAAAAGGGCCTTTTGTGGGGCATTGCCCCAAAGAAATCAGCTCTTTTACCTGTAAAAAAAATACAAACAACCCCCCCAACAATAAAACCCACCACCCACACAACCAACCCCCCAAATAAAATCCTAACTAAAAAAACCTAAGCTCCCCATTGCCCTGAAAAGGGCATTTGGATGGGCATTGCCCTTAAAAGGGCATTTAGCTCTATTGCTGCCCAAACCCTAACCTAAAAATAAAACTCACCCAATACACCCTTAAAAAATCCTAACACTAACCCCTGAAGATTCACTTACAGTTTTGAAGAGCAAACATCCATCCTCAATGAAGCCAGAAGAAGTCCTCAACGAAGCGGCAAGATGTCCTCAATGAAGCCGGCAGAAGTGGTCCTCCAGATGGGCAGAAGTCTTCACCCTTCCAACGAGGAGCGGCTCCATCTTCAAGACATCCGGCACAGAGCATCCTCTTCAATCGACGGCTTCTTCTACAATGATTGGAACAGCCAATAGAATGCGAGCTCAATCCTATTGGCTGATTGGATCAGCTAATAGGATTGAAGTTCAATTCTATTGGCTGATTGCCTCAGCCAATAGGATTTTTTCAACCTCAATTCCGATTGGCTGATAGAATTCTATCAGCCAATCGGAATCTAAGAGACGCCATCTTGGATGAAATCATTTAATGGAACCTTCATTGTAGAAGAAGCCGTCGATTGAAGAGGATGTTTCGCATTGGATGTCTTGAAGATGGAGCCGCTCCGCGTCGGAAGGATGAAGATAGAAGATGTCGTCTGGGTGAAGACTTCCGCCCGTCTGGAGGATCACTTCTGCTGGCTTCGTTGAGGACATCTTGCCGCTTGGATGAAGACTTCTCCCGGCTTCGTTGAGGATGGATGTCGGCTCTTCAAAACTGTAAGTGGATCTTCAGGGGTTAGTGTTAGGTTTTTTTAAGGGTTTATTGGGTGGGTTTTATTTTTAGGTTAGGGCTTTGGGCTGCAATAGATCTAAATGCCCTTTTAAGGGCAATGCCCATCCAAATGCCCTTTTCAGGGCAATGGGGAGCTTAGTTTATTTTTAGTTAGGGTTTTATTTGGGGGGTTGGTTGTGTGGGTGGTGGGTTTTACTGTTGGGGGGGTTGTTTGTATTTTTTTATACAGGTAAAAGAGCTGATTTCTTTGGGGCAATGCCCCACAAAAGGCCCTTTTAAGGGCTATTGGTAGTTTAGTTTAGGCTACATTTTTTTATTTTGGGTGGGCTTTTTTTTATTTTGATAGGGCTATTAGATTAGGTGCAATTAGTTTAAAGATCTTGTAATTTGTTTTATATTTTCTGTAATTAATGTTGCTTATTTTTGCAATTTAGTTAATTGTATTGAAATTAGTTAATTGTATTTAATTTAGGGAATTTATTTAATTGTAGGGTTAGGTTAGGTTTTATTGTAAGACAGGTTAGGTTTTATTTTACAGGTCAATTTGTATTTATTTTAGCTAGGTAGTTAGTAAATAGTTAATAATTGAGAACTCCTCAACGAAGCGGCAAGAAGTCCTCAACGAAGCCGGGAGAAGTGTTCATCCAAGCCGGCAGAAGTGGTCCTCCAGATGGCAGAAGTTTTCATCCAGATGGCATCTTCTATCTTCATCCATCCGGCGAGGAGCGAGTCCATCTTCAAGACATCCGGTGGCGGAGCATCCTCTTCAAACAAAGTCTTCTTCCCGAATTAATGTTTCTTTAAGTGACGTCATCCAAGATGGCATCCCATGAATTCCGACTGGCTGATTCTATCAGCCAATCGGAATTAAAGGTGAAAAAATCCTATTGGCTGATGCAATCAGCCAATAGGATTGAGCTTGCATTCTATTGGCTGATTGGAACCGCCAATAGAATGCAAGCTCAATCCTATTGGCTGATTGGATCAGCCAATAGGATTGAAGCTCAATCCTATTGGCTGATTGCATCAGCCAATAGGATTTTTTATCCTTTAATTCCGATTGGCTGATAGAATTCTATCAGCCAATCAGAATTCAAGGGACGCCATCTTGGATGACGTCACTTAAAGAAACATTCATTCGGGAAGAAGACTTTGTTTGAAGAGGATGCTCCGCGCCGGATGTCTTGAAGATGGACCCGCTCCTCGCCGGATGGATGAAGATAGAAGATGCTGTCTGGATGAAGACTTCTGACCATCTGGAGGACCACTTCTGCCGGCTTGGATGAAGACTTCTCCCGGCTTCGTTGAAGACTTCTTGCCACTTCGTTGAGGACTTCTTCTGGCTTAGTTGAGGATGGATGTCAGCTCTTCAAAACTGTAAGTGGATCTTCAGGGGTTAGTGTTAGGTTTTTTTTAAGGATTCATTGGGTGGGTTTTATTTTTAGGTTAGGGTTTGGGCAGCAATAGAGCTAAATGCCCTTTTAAGGGCAATGCCCATCCAAATGCCCTTTTCAGGGCAATGGGGAACTTAGGTTTTTTTAGTTAGGATTTTATTTGGGGGGTTGGTTGTGTGGGTGGTGGGTTTTACTGTTGGGGGGGTTGTTTTTATTTTTTTTACAGGTAAAAGAACTGATTTATTTGGGGCAATGCCCCACAAAAGGCCCTTTTAAGGGCTATTGGTAGTTTAGTTTAGACTAGGTTTTTTTATTTTGGGTGGGCTTTTTTTATTTTGATAGGGCTATTAGATTAGGTGCAATTAGTTTAAAGATCTTGTAATTTGTTTTTTATTTTCTGTAATTTAGTGTTGTTTTTTTTGTAATTTAGCTAATTGTATTGAATTTAGTTAATTGTATTTAATTTAGGGAATTTATTTAATTGTAGGGTTAGGTTAGGTTTAATTGTAAGACAGGTTTTATTTTAAAGGTCAATTTGTATTTATTTTAGCTAGGTAGTTAGTAAATAGTTAATAATTGAGAACTCCTCAACGAAGCGGCAAGAAGTCCTCAATGAAGCCGGGAGAAGTCTTCATCCAGACAGCATCTTCTATCTTCATCCATCCGGCGAGGAGCGGGTCCATCTTCAAGACATCCGGCGCGGACCATCCTCTTCAAACGGAGTCTTCTTCCCGAATGAATATTTCTTTAAGTGACGTCATCCAAGATGGCGTGTGGCGTCCCATGAATTCTGACTGGCTGATTCTATCAGCCAATCGGAATTAAAGGAGAAACAATCCTATTGGCTGATGCAATCAGCCAATAGGATTGAGCTGGCATTCTATTGGCTGATTGGATCAGCCAATAGGATTGAAGCTCAATCCTATTGGCTGATTGCATCAGCCAATAGGATTTTTTCACCTTTAATTCCGATTGGCTGATAGAATTCTATCAGCCAATCAGAATTCAAGGGACGCCATCTTGGATGACGTCACTTAAAGAAACATTCATTCGGTAAGAAGACTTCATTTGAAGAGGATGCTCTGCGCCGGATGTCTTGAAGATGGACCCGCTCCTCGCTGGATGGATGAAGATAGAAGATGCCGTCTGGATGAAGACTTCTGACTGTCTGGAGGAACACTTCTGCCGGCTTGGATGAAGACTTCTTGCCGCTTCGTTGATGACTTCTTCTGGCTTCGTTGAGGATGGATGTCGGCTTTTCAAAACTGTAAGTGGATCTTCAGGGGTTAGTGTTAGGTTTTTTTTTAAGGGTTTATTGGGTGGGTTTTATTTTTAGGTTAGGGTTTGGGCAGCAATAGAGCTAAATGCCCTTTTAAGGGCAATGCCCATACAAATGCCCTTTCAGGGTAATGGGGAGCTTAGGTTTTTTTAGTTAGGATTTTATTTGGGGGTTGGTTGTGTGGGTGGTGGGTTTTACTGCTGGGGGGTTGTTTGTATTGTTTTTTTAAAGGTAAAAGAGCTAATTTCTTTGGGGCAATGCCCGCAAAAGGCCCTTTTAAGGGCTATTGGTAGTTTAGTTTAGGCTAGGTTTTTTTTATTTTGGGGGGGCTTTTTATTTTTGGGGGGCTTTTTTTATTTTGATAGGGCTATTAGATTAGGTGTAATTAGTTTCAATATCTGATAATTTGTTTTTCATTTTGTGTAATTTAGTGGGGTTTTTTTGCAATTTAGGTAACTGTATTTAATTTAGGTAATTTATTTAATTATAGTGTAAGGTTAGGTGTTAGTGTAAGACAGGTTAGGTTTTATTTTACAGGTAACTTTGTATTTATTTTAGCTAGGTAGCTAGTAAATAGTTAATAACTATTTAGTAACTATTCTACCTAGTTAAAATAAATACAAACTTGCCTGTAAAATAAAAATAAACTCTAAGCTAGATACAATGTAACTATTAGTTATATTGTAGCTAGCTTAGGGTTTATTTTACATGTAAGTATTTAGTTTTAAATAGGAATTATTTAGTTATTAATAGTAGGTTTGATTTAGATTTAATTTAATTATATTTAAGTTAGGGGGTGTTAGGGTTAGACTTAGATTTAGGGGTTAATAAATATAGTATAGTGGCGGCGACGTTGGGGGTGGCAGATTAGTGGTTAATAATATTTAACTAGTGTTTGCAATGCGGTAGTGCAGCGGTTTAGGGGTTAATATGTTTATTATAGTGGCGGCGACGTTATGGGCGGCAGATTAGGGGTTAATAAGTATAATGTAGGTGTCGGCGATGTCCGGAGTGGTAGATTAGGGGTTAATAAATATAATGTAGGTGTCGGCGATGTCAGGGCGGCAGATTAGGGGATAATAAGTGTAAGATTAGGGGTGTTTATGTTAGGGTGTTAGGTGTAAACATAACTTTTGTTTCCCCATAGGAATCAATGGGGCTGCGTTACGGAGCTTTATGCTGCTTTTTTGCAGGTGTTAGACTTTTCTCAGCCGGCTCTCCCCATTGATGTCTATGGGGAAATCGTGCACGAGCACGTACAACCAGCTCACTGCTGACTTAAGCAGCGCTGGTATTGAAGTGCGGTATGGAGCTCAATTTTGCTCTACGCTCACTTTTTGCTTTTTAACACCGGGTTTATAAAAACCTGTAATACCAGCGCTGTAGGAAAGTGAGCGGTGAGAATAAAGTGCAAGTTAGTACTGCACCCCTCATAACGCAAAACTCATAATCTAGCCATAAATTAGTTCTGTGGCGAATTACATAAATCTTAATAGAAGTGCAGGGAACTGCATTACCATCTGAAACATAGATATCCAATTGTAAGTACAATATAAGTTGTGAGGATTAGGGAATGTAAGGGAGGTTGACCAATATGTGTAGAAACTTAGCTCGGAGCTGTCAAGGAAATGAAAACTCTCTAACTGCCGTCTATATGACTCTGGTGTCTGTACCGTCATATATCGCCTATTAAGTATGATCTTTGGTTCAACCTATACCGGAGCGGTAATAGGAGCCGGTCCTCATTCTCTTGCGACGCAGCAGGGATCGGTCCATCAGGTGGCCAAACAAAGGCTCAGCCAAAGTAGCGGAGATAAAGTATATGTCTGGTAGTGGATCACATCCCAGCAAGTTTAGAGACTGTGTTGCTGGCACTCTGACTGAGGTAGATGGAGCGATCTAAAAATCCGGGGCCCAGCCGGGGAAGTCGATCGCCCTTCCCCAACCAGACACCGGAGGCAAGAACAGTTCTCCTGCTGATGATCTGTGAGCTAGATCAGGAGTGTAGAGCTGCTGGGGTTATAAACGTTGTGTCAGTAAGGGTAGATCATTGATGTTTATCAGGACCGCCTTCTTTAGAGCCTGTTCTCGTTTGTCTCCCCAAAGGATGAATGAGGGTTTGGTAAGATGGTATTGCTTTCATGATCCTGTAAGTTCTCTGTCATGGGCTCTGGGATCTGATCCAATAGCGAGGTCCCCGTTGCTGAGTAATCAGGTAAAGAGATATCCTCGTCTTGGCCCGCCAATCTTAGCGACATGGTGAGGGCTTCAAAGTTATAGTCTAGCGAGTATTCTAGATCCTGCAAAAGGGCTTTAATTTGTGTATACAATTACTTCATGGCAATTAGTATGATTGGTAGATAGTGATATCTTCAGCAGAACTAGAGCTGCTTACCTCGAGTTTCCATGGAAGGGGTGTTGAGAACTGGAGAGTAGGCCACAGTCTGAGGTCCCAACAGGCTAAATCTGATCTCAGGAATTGTAGTTGGTGAATTCGACCTTAGTTGAAGCAGCTAATGATACTAGAATTGGTAATTGTAGGTAGAAGGTATGATAGTGGGATTCATCTAAGATATTCCATATATTATTAAAGTGAGATCTGGGAGCTTCATAAAGTGTGACCGATCATGGCCGCCACCTAGTCACGCCCTGTCTTTTATTTATTTTTAAGCGAATTGCTTTTGAAACACTCAAATATTAATTGTGACTTTGTTAAATGTAGTATTTAAAGGGATATGAAACCCAAAAATTTAGTTTTATCATTCAGACAGAACATACCTTTTTAAAAAAGTTTCCAATTTATTTCTATTGTCAAATTTGCTTTGTGCCCATCATATTCTGTGTTGAAGAGATACCTAGGTAGGAATGTGGAGCACTACATGGCAGGAAATAGTGCTGCCTGTGGTGACATAGATAACCACACTGCCATCTAGTGCTCTTGCAACACTGTTAACATATAGTGCTCCAGAAATGAGCTGGCTCCTAAGCATGCATCCCTGCTTTTCAACAAAAGATAACAAATGAATGAAGAAAAAATTATTATAGAAGTAAATTAGAAAGTTGTTTAAAATTGCATGCTCTATCTGAATCACGAAAGAAAACATTTTGGGTTTCATATCCCTTTAAAGGGACAGTCTACACCAGAATTTTTATTGTTTAAAAAGATAGATAATCCCTTTATTACCCATTCCCTAGTTTTGCATAACTAACACAGTTGTATAAATACACTTTTTTACCTCTGTGATTATCTGGTATCTAAGCCTCTGCAAACTGCCCCCTTATTTCAGTTCTTTTGACAAACATCCATTTTAGCCAATCAGAGCTCGCTCACTTGAACTCCACGTGCGTGAGCACAGTGTTATCTACAAGATACACATTAACTAACACCCTCTAGTGGTGAAAAACTGTCAAAATGCCCTGAGACAAGAGGCAGCCTTCAAGGGCTTAGAAATTAGCATATGAACCTCCTAGGTTTAGCTTTCAACCAAGAGAACAAAGCAAAAATTTATTTTGGACTAGACTGTCCCTTTAAATGTTTCATTTAAAAGCTGATTCTCACAGACATCAATGTAAGTCTATAAGAATCAGAATAAAAATATTTTATTCAAATATTTAAATGTTTCATTTAAAATAAAAAAAGAACATCCAATATTTTATAATTTACCTACTTTGCTCAACATATACTCTATATAAAGATTTTAATGCATAACACATCCAAAGGGAATATTCTGCCATTCAAATGGATAATACGAGATATAAGAGATATTCCACGTCTGCAATATTCATAGATTACATTTTTTTTTATTTTGTAAATACATTTTTAACATTTGTTTTATTGAAAACTGAATCATGTAATATGCTTGTTATATGGAAGCATTTCCTCTCATTCTTTGAATGTAAGCAGCTAAATGCATATTGCTCTTGCTGTTCTTTTCCTCGTTTGTAGGATAATATAAGAATGGACTGAAATGTTAAATGCAGCACAGACCATGTGAAATTAGTAAATCAAGTGCAATTTTCATGACCATATGCAAAATTCATAAGTCAGTGAAGAATGTCCAGCAATCATGCAAAATTCATAGTGCGCGCAGCTCTAGTTTTATTTTCCCTGGGGCAATAAGGGCATGTTCTCCAACTTCTTAAAATGAACCATTAAGCAGAAAATTATTTGCAAATACTGTTGTACTCCATTTGCAGAATATTTAGGTATACATATTAAATAAATGCTAAGGATTCATAGCCACTGAACTGCATTTTAAAGATCAAATCTTTCAAAGGAAACTAATTTTTTTTCTATTTTAATTTTCATATGAATTTAAACAAGGTGATTGTTTTTTTGTCTACATTTTATTTGAAACTTATACTTTTGTATCAATCTGTTAGGTATGAATGTTGAAAGTAAAAAGTTAGCGCACAAGCGTAAACCAATGCGCCTCTAACTTCAGGATTTCAGATAATGTGAAACTTCCTTTCCCATAGACTTCAATTGGGTGCTCTGTTAAAAAAAAAAAACCTAGGATTTATCGCTAGTGCGCTAACCTAACACAGCATTAGACCAACATCGCTAAACCCAAAGGTAGTTATGAATATTTTACATCCAATATTCTTCACATAGAAAAAAATGTTCTTACTACAGTATATACCCTATATATATATATATATATATATATATATATATATATATATATATATATATATATATATATATATATATATATATATATATATATATAGGTAGCAAGAACTTACACTCACTGGTCTTTTCTTCAAAAAAACACACTTTTTAATTACATTAAAAAGTGTGTTTTTTTGAAGAAAAGACCAGTGAGTGCAAGTTCTTGCTACCTTTATTCATTGTTTACTAGCACCCTGGCATTTTGACTTTGAAGTGAAAGTGCTCTTCTGTGGGTTAATATATATATATATATATATATATATATATATATATATATATATATATATATATATATATATATATATTCTTCTAAGTGAATAACATTGGGATTTAAAATATTTATATTAAAAAGACAGTAAACACATTTTAACATATTACAATTGATTACATTTTTTTTTCATGTTTCAGGTTTTTTGAATGGAAAGTGTTCAAAAGTGTAATGTCTAAATATGGGTATATATACACACACATACACATATTTAGACATATACAGTGTGTGTGTATATATATATATATATATATATATATATATATACTGTATATATATATATATATATATATATATATATATACATACATACAGAGAGAACAGAGAAGCGCACTCACAGGAACAAACAACTAGCTCAATACCATTGTTAGCCTGTTCTATGGCGATTTACCACCTGGGTGCAGCTTCTTTTACCCCAGTAATGCTTTTCACAGAGTAGAACTTTCCTGTAGTATATCAGTCTGATCCCGCCTATTACGGTCAGTCTGGTGCCGAAATACCAGGCAATTCCTCTCTGAACAAGGAACACAGCAACCCCAGATGATTGTTTCAGCCTTCATTGGCCCTCATCAGTGAGGTGTAGCCATATTCCTCTAAGCACACTGAGCAAGGAGTCCACATCTGGTTGCCCCTTTTTCCCTTAGGGAGACTAAATACATACAGAGAGATGTGCACTCACAGGAACGAACAACTGGCTCAATACTATTGTTAGCCTGTTCTATGGCGATTTACCACCTGGGTGCAGCTTCTTTTAGCCCAGTAATGCTTTTCACAGAGAAGAACTTTCCTGTAGTATATCAGTCTGATCCTGCCTTTTACGGTCAGTCCAGCGCCGAAATACCAGGCAATTCCTCTCTGAACAAGGAACACAGCAACCCCAGATAATCATTTCAGCCTTGATTGGGCCTCGTCAGTGAGGTCTAGTCATATTCCTCTAAGCATACTGAGCAAGGTATCCACGTCTGATTTCCCCTTTTTCCCTTAGGGAGACTAAATACATACAGAGAGAAGCGCACTTACAAGAACGAACAACTAGCTCAATACCATTGTTAACCTGTTCTATGGATATTTACCACCTGGATGCAGCTTATTTTAGCCCAGTAATAATTTTCGCAGAGTAGAGCTTTCCTGTAGTATATCAGTCTGACCCCGCCTTTTGCGGTCGGTCCAGTGACGAACTACCAAACAATTCCTCTCTGAACATGGAACACAGCAACCCCAGATGATCATTTTGGCCTTCATTGGGCTTCGTCAGTGAGGTGTAGCCATATTCCTCTAAGCACACTGAGAACAGAGTCCACGTCTGGTTTCCCCTTTTTCCCTTAGGAATACTAAATTTATACAGAGAGATATATTTTGTATATATTTATATATACAAACATTATAGCCCTTTCCAGTCAAATACCGGTGCCATATACTATATCTCTATTATAACAAAAAAAAAAATTGTATTTAATATTTATATGTTTTTTTTTTATCAGAAAGTATATATATAAGTGTAATGTAATCTTTATTTTTATTTGTTTATAATGTGTTTGGTGAACATTTTTTTTAACCCTTACACTTTATGCTAGGTATTTATTCCTGCTAATACTTTCAACTTGCAATATGCGCATTAGTGAGGTTGCTATATTGCTTTTTTGTTTTTAGCATGCCACTTGTAATCTAGCCCATTGGGGGTTGATTCCAATCCTTCCAATCTGGTTTATCAGTTCTGATTGATGAGAATCCAAAAGATGCCACCATTTCTGTAATGGAAAAACTTCACATTGGATCTGACCAGGCAGTGTGAAATCACTCATATGATACACAGACCCCCAATGGCTTTGGTGATCACAAATGGATACATCAAGTACAACACACAAAGGGTCTTGATAGAGTGCAAAACTGGACTTTTCTGTGTAGTGTTCCAAGATGGTTGGGGATCATTTTATATAATATATGGTCTAGGTTCATTAAACCTATATTCAGCACTATTATATACTCACTTAATAGTGGGCGGGACAGACATTTATATATGCATATGTATTTAACGTGATATACGTGATATCTCATACTGCTAAGAAGATCTGCAGGAAAAACAAAATATGAAAATCACAAAAGCTACATTGAGAAATTTTGTTTAGCAATCACAGTATTAATATCTTTGTTTTTATTTCATAATCACATTTTTGGAATGATCAAGTATAGTATTGTCATTTTATGAATGGGGTTTCTCTTGGCAATCACATCTTCATGATGGGGAGTTAAAGGGATGGTAAACTCTCCCCTTTATAAAAACAGCTCCGGAATGTTAGTGATATTTTAGATGGAGTTCAAGGTATCAGTTGTAATGAAGATGCGCTATGACTAGCTTTTTAACGTAGATATGAAATTCAAATACCCTGCACTCTGCCGCCCACTTCTAAAGTCAAATTTTCTGTGAGCTAAAGGTTTGAATTGTTGTCCAATCAGTGCTCTTCCCTTAAAGGGACATAAAACAGTATGAACTAACATAAGTGTCAAAATATATAATGCAGCCTGCAAAAAGGTTTATATTTTATCCCTCATTAACCCCTTTAATTCAGCCATAGTTTTGTTTGCAGCAGGCTCCCCCTGGGCATTTCCATATATGGAAGGTGCTATCCAGGCCATAGCTTCTTCAGAATTCACTTGTGCACAAGCACAGTTGGGGGCAGAGTCACATGGCCCTTGACTAAAGCAATGCACAGTATATTGCAAAAGCTTTCACAAAGCATGTGACATTATCCCCATGGAAACAAGCAAGCCTCTTGGCAATAAACAATAGTAGTGCCTACTGTCCCTCCTCAACCCCCCTTACTTGCATAAGTAATTATCCTCACGTGCACACTTTGTTACATGATAGCTCAGGGTTTGGAGTAAGACACTGATAAGAGAGGGGGGGGGGAGAAGCAGGCTTTACTTGGGTACACTAAAGTGTAAGTAATTTTGCAGATTTCTGGAAATTTATTAAAATACTTATAAGCTTTTTATTTTACACTTTTTATTTCACACAGTTTTACCTCAGTTGACCCTTTTAAAATATGCACAAATCTCAAAACGTTTTATGGCATTTTAAGGTACATTTGTTGTAGCTAAATCGCTGATTGGACAACAATTCAAACTTTTAGCTCACCGAAAAATTGTCTTTTGAAGTGGACAACAGAATGCAGGGTATTTGAATATCATATCTATATTAAAAAGTAAATTATAGCGCATCTTAATTACACTCCATCTAAAATTTCACTAACATTCTCGTTTATCGAATTTATTATCACTTTTAGTATTTGCCATTCAATCTTGTGTGTTTAAAAGCGTAATCTTCTTGGGACGGAGCTCGGCCATGCAGGCAAATGGTCGCAAGGTGATTTAGCTCCGCGCTGGAGAAAGGATCCAGGAATATTTCAAAGCCACAAATACACACCAAAGTGGCCCATTGGTGCATGATCGTGTGGTGATACTGCCCGGAACGGAATGATGGCATCTTGAGCCTTTGATAAGACTGTTGCGGACTGTTTGCTAACCAAATTAGGAGGATCGCCACCATCTTAGAAAGGCTGTGTGCAGGCCATGCGGCTAAACTAACAGGACACCTCCCGGGCTTGGCTCCTAAACAGGGGTAAGACAGACACAATGACCCTTAAACTAAGCTAGCTCCACATCCGGACTCAGAGGCACTGGTAACACTCATTAACCCCTTAGGGCACACCTCGTGACAAAAACTCTGCCCCAGACACACCGGCACCTCTTTTTTCCTTGCATAAATGAATGGCCATGATAGAGAGAATGAAAGGGCATAATGTAACTAAATAAACTGGAGCAAGTAGTCCTTTATTAATAATACCAACAAGGTCCTGTGAAAAACGCAGCCTGCGCTTAACATAAAACATAAAGGCTGTACAATATACCTTAGAGCAGCCATCTATGTAAGTGCCAGTGAGGGTTCAAACCTCCCTTTTTTCTTCTAATTTTCTTTCTCATTACCCCTGTAAAAGGGCATTCGACATAGCGGGGTGTCAGCATTAAATACTTAATTGCAAAACATGGCGGCCAGACGTTTGCCTAAAGGGGAGAAGCTTACTAAAAGCAAGTCTGCTACACCAGTATCAGTGAGCACATTTTTTCAGCTCTCAGACACAGTAAACAACCCTGCATCTCAGACAGCGGTGCCTGCTGAGACCCTCATGGATTCTCCCAGCTCTACAGAAACACAGGTAGCTGCTTCTTATATTTCTCAGTTAAAACACGATATTGCCAACCTGCCGTCAAATAAAGATTTTGCTTCTCTAAAGTCACTGATAACCACAGAACTTAAGTCTATGCGAAAGGACATTAATGTCTTGGGAAGCCGAGTGGAGGAGGTGGAAGACATGCAAACTACTATTAACGAAATGATGGGAGCCCTTGACACCCATGCAAATGTCCAAGCCTCAGAAATAGAGACTATGCAAGAAAAAATTGAAGACCTCGAAAACCGCAGCAGGCGGTCTAACTTAAGAGTGCGGGTATCCCAGAAATAATAAAGAATTCTGAACTCAAGAAACTTGCAGAATTTATTCCAACAACTTTTGGGGGAACCAGATATACCTGATATGGAACTGGAGAGGGCTCACCGTGCACTGCGACCACCTCTACCTGCAGGCGCAGCCCCCAGAGATGTCATTCTCAAATTCCTTAGATTTACAGAAAGGGAGGAAATATGGACCAAAGCGAGACAGATAAGAAAGATATCCTACCTGGACCACTCACTGCAAATGTATCCAGATTTATGCCCAGGCACCCTGCAACGCAGAAGAGATGTACGATTCATCACAACAGTACTACAAGAGAAGAACATCAAGTACCGCTGGGGGTTTCCATTCAGCCTGGTGGTAATCAATGAGGGGCATACTCACACCTATAGAGGGCCACAGGACCTGGAGTACTTTTCCAAAGATCTGGGACTGTCATTACAACCGCCTCACCCACTTGAGAAACCACCAGATCCTGCGGCTTCATTGCTACAACTCACAGCAGGGACACAATGGCACAAAGTTGTCCACAAGAAAAGGAAGGACAGCTCGAAATCATGATGTAAAGACGAGATGCTTAACCTACTTCCAGTTTCAATGGTTAGGTGAGATTGGTACAGACATTTAATGTTAAATTGTTTTATCATCCATTCCATGTAAGATTAAGGTACCAACAACTGTCCTCTGATAGAGGAGAGCACCTCGTCTAGGAGGATATTCTAAAATACGGACATGCTGTAAAGACAGTTGAAGGCGTTCACACGCCTATACAGCCATACGGACACATTAAATGATTGTTTTGTTGATAATAGGTAGTTTACTTTGAATAGGTATGAACCGCCTGAGTTCTTGCATTGGGGCCCTAAAACTTTGTGCACCCATACATGCCATCTCAAATTGTGGCTGTCAAATAGTTCCACACCCACCTGGGTCCAAGTAACCGGCTGACACCTATTCCTTTACTATAATTGTTTTGTCGGAGGGACTGTTTTCAGTTTCCTCCGCTAATGTTCTTACATGTATTATTGGTTATTTGTTCCTTGATTATGTTATTTTTGTAGTTGTTTATTTTATAACACAATGTGCTTGCCTACTCACCTCCACATCCCTTTATAATTATCCACTGATATATTCTGTATCTTATACCATGCTTAGTGTTGCCCATTGCCCACATATGACACATTCAGGACCCTGTACTGACCAATTGCTCTTTACCACACTGATATATGATGGCTCCTAGTAACACGCTGCTGAACATAAGTCAATGCAAAAGGCCTTAACTCCCCAAATAAGAGGAGTATAGCTATTAGGGACTTTAAAGATAATAGAGGGGATATAATTCTACTACAAGAAATTCACTTCCTCCACAAGAAAGAGCCCAAAACGTTCAAGTATAAATTTGGGGAGGCATTTTACGCATCTAATCACAGTAAAACTAACGGGGTGGGTATATTAATCAGACAGGGTATTCCCTTTACTTTATTTAGTTTAACACGGGATCGGGAGGGTAGGTATTTGATCATAGTTGGTAAACTATACAATACAATAGTCACACTGGCCTGTGTGTATGCCCCCAATACCCAACAAGACCATTTTTTCAAACGCCTTTCAGACACTATATTGGAGATCAAAAGGGGCATATTAATATTGGGTGGGGACCTCAATGTTTCCCTTAACACTGCTTTGGACACCTCAACAGGACTTTCCTCAATGCCAAACAGAGTACTGTACAGAGTTAAGTAACACATTAGAGATTTAGCGATACATGATGTATGGAGGATACATCACATGGCAGACCGCCAATACATGTTCTTTTCCTTCCCCCATTCCCGTTTTTCCCGCATTGACTACATTTTTCTGGACGTGTCCTGTTTATCCCTGGCAGTTAGATCAATAATATCTCCCACAGGCTGGACAGATCACTCGATGGTGAGTTGTTTTGTTGAGTGGCCATCAGCACCACATTCCATGTTTGTCTGGAAATTAGACAATGATCTACTAGACCATCCACCAAATCTAGAAAAAATTGAGACTCGTCTTCAGGAATATTTTAGCTTAAACGTATCCTCTATACTCGACTTTAGACTCATTTGGGAGGCCCATAAGAGCACATTTAGGGATCTTATTAGTATGCAGTCCCATAGACACAAACAACAACGCAGTGCACTACAGAATGCATTGACTACTATTACTATTGTTGAGGAGAAACTCAAACTCTCACCAACATATGAAACTCTGAAATAGGACCTACAAGCGCAAAGAGAGATAGTTAATACCTTATTAGATAGAGACTGTAAACAACTCGCACTCAAACTGCAGCAAACTTACTATGATAGCGACAACAGATGTAGCAGACTATTTGCCCGCAAACTGAGATGGCGAACCAACAGGTCATATATCATCCATTAGTAGACCAGGAAAAGACATGGCCTACTCCACCTCTGATATATCTGAGGCATTCTGCCCATACTATGAATCCCTATATAACCTCCCAGATATCATGCAAACTGACCCATCTAATGCCGCTCTTATAGAATCTTTTCTTAGAGATTTAGCTATACCCACTGCTACCCAAGCTCAGGAAGAAACCCTTAATTTCCCTTTTACTATGGAAGAACTTCTTAAGGTCATAAAGGACCTACCATTAGGGAAAGCTCCAGGCCCTGACGGCTTTACCAATTACTATTATAAAAAGTATAGTAAGATACTTGCCCCATATCTATTAACCCTTTTCAACTCCATCTCTTGTACTAATCCGTTTCTTAGTAGTTCATCAACTGCACATATTTCACTGATCAAAAAAGAAGGTAAGGACCACACGGGGGTTGAGAACTATAGACCGATCTCTCTAATGAAAACACTGACGTGAAAATTTACGCCAAACTGCTGGCGACCCGGTTGAACACCTTACTTCCAGATTTAATACATGCTGATCAGGTGGGTTTCATCCCTACAAGAGAAGCAAAAGACAATACAGTGCGGGCCATTGACTTAATTGATTATGTGAATAGCTGCTCTATCCCCACAGTAATAGTGTCCACCAATGCTGAAAAGGCGTTCGACTGGGTCGGCTGGCATTTCCATCGAGTGGTCATCTTACGAATGGGTTTGGGTGAGACATTTGTAGATAGAGTATTTGCCATGTATTCATCTCCGATGGCTAGAGTCCGTGTGAATGGATCCTTATCAGCCCCCTTTAGGATATCTAATGGAACCAGGCAGGGATGCCCCCTATCCCCGCTTCTATTTGCCTGTGTAATTGAGATTTTGGCACTAAAAATTAGATCCACAGTCGACATCATAGGAGTACAGATTAAGGAGCATCATCATAAGCTTCTGCTATATGCAGACAATGTGCTCTTTTTTCTAACGAAACCAATGCAATCCATTCCAAACTTATTAAACTGTTGGATGAATATGGAAAGATTTCAAACTTCCTTAGAAAACAGAGTAAATCAGAAATATGAAAAATTAACATCCCAGCCGGGGACGTATAACACATTCAACAGGTATGCACATTTAGATGGCAAAACCGTAAATTGAAATATTTAGGAATATTCCTGACTCCGATGGTTAATTAAATCTTTGAGGCTAACTTTATACCGCTCCAGTCAACCATTATAGCCACTTTGTCCTCCTGGCGTAAGGAAACCCCTGACCTGGACAGATAGGATTAATGCCTTTAAGATGAACATACTCCAGAAGATACTGTATATAATACAAACATTACCCATCGCCCTCCCACGCACATTTCTTACATCCCTACCAACCAAAATTATTGAATTTATATGAAATAAACGCCACGCGCAGATAAATAGGAAGGACATGTATCAGACTATAGATAATGGGGGACTTGGAGTCCCTGACTTGGTCTCATATAGGAAGGCCACGCATTTACAGAGAATAGTGGATTGGTACACTAATTTCAACTTTAAACTTTGGGTGCACCTCGAACATGACATAATGGGTTGCTCACACTTAGGTGCGCAGTGCTGGACACCATCAGATATAGGATCATCACAGACCTACCTTACGCATACAGTACAGGAGACCGTGTCGATATGGGATAGAATTCTCGTAGAATATCCTAACATTTCCTCTACATACTCCCCTCTTACTTCTTTTATCTCCAACAAAGAATTTCAACGCCGGGCCTCTTAGCTATGATAAAATATGACACACAGCCGGACAGGGTATTGATGACATGTCACCTAGGGAACTAAACCCAGTTGCATGCCAGGGTTGCCCTAATTGAAAAGGGTTTCAATTGTTTTAGAAACTGGTATTTTTATATACAGTGCTACAACTACTTATCAGGCCACCCACATAAAAGGAACATGCTGAGACCTTTGACAGCCTTTGAGTTCTTGTGCCACAAAATGTAACCTACTAGACATGCACTGTCCACTATTTATGCATTACTGAAACAGACTGCTCCAGGTCATACACCTCATTTCATCAACAAATGGGGGGAAGAGTTAGGAGTGCAGATTTCACACATTGTCGCTTCTAAAATATTCACAGCCATCAAGAAATCAGCCACATCTAGTAAATTATTTGAACTAAACATGAAACTACTACACAGGTGGTATCTTACCCCATCACGCTGTAAGAAAATATTTAGTGATGTCTCCGACATCTGCTGGAGATGTCAAACCTACATTGGCCACATGGCACATATTTGGTGGTTGTGTCCTAACATAATCCCAGTATGGTAAAATATCTCAAAGGAAACGTCAAAGTTACTAGATAGACCCCTGCCGTTAGACCCATACCTTTGGTTATTCCATATCATTCCCAAAAGATTTACCTCAGTGCAGGTCAAACTATTTAACATTGCAAGTAATAGTCTTAAGATATTGATAGCCAGGAACTGGAAAAGTTCTGTCATCCCGACTACAGCACAATGGGTGCAAGAATGTAATCACTCTATATTGCTAGAAGAGTACCACTACCTCAAACACCGAAAGTTAGATATATACATACAACTTAAGATACTCTGGGAGGAATATTTGAGAGATAAGTTCACCACCTGCACATAATAACGCTTACAGCCTATAGAGTGTGAAGATATCTGATTAGGGCACTCGTAGGGGGAATGGAGTTCGGTACATCTGAAGGCGAAAAGAAATTTAGGGGCCTTTGGGCAATACATTGAAATGTCAGAGTGAATAACTTAAACACCTAGGAATCAGGGTTGTTGGGGGATAGATCACTTATACTGTTGTATGATGAGAATTTTCTGTCAGGTTGCACAACGTGTTTTGTTTCATGTGTTATTTATTTGTTTTCAATGTTTTCTTTTTATTGCATGTTATCTGTGCTGCGTGTGTGTAGCCTACACAGCTGTAAATTCATACAAATCTGTAATAATACCAAATACATATGCGCAGTGTACATATTTTACAAAATAAAACATATTTAAAAAAAAAAAAAAGCGCAATCTTCTTACATTTATAGAAATGAGATAAAGAGACACCCTGTTCTGTACAGTGAGAGTGAGGTTAATAAATCAGTTTGTTCAGTAGATGTTAGTAAATATGGATTGTACAGTTCTGCAACTTTCTTTAAAAACGTGTTATTAAGCAGTTTCTCGATTTACAGTGTGAGAACTGTGAGATTCCCATTATAGAAGATAAGTTGTGGCCAGTTTCTTCTTAAGTAAATTAATATATTCCACAATGTTTTTGATTTAAGATGAAAATCTTACCAAAAATAAAAATAATATTTTCTTAATGAATGAAAAAAAAATACAAACAAATTAAAAGTTTATAAAACATCATTGATCAAACATGCTCAATATACTCATTATGTCCATATACAAAATGTACCGTAATTCATATTGTTTAACCGCTGTATCCAATAGCATACCACAGACTCCATTAACCCCTTTAACCCATTCATTATTTCAGTGATTGGCATCTATTATTGGCAGTTCCAAGTGTGGGAAAATAGAAATCAAATCTCAGCTAGACTGTGTTTGACTCGGAAAGATGTTGTTCTCTTTGTTAACGAAAAAAGTTACATCCATTTTCATTTTTACAACATCAGAAAAAAAAGGAAAGATTAGAATAAATCTCAAGTTATATGCACCCAACAATGCACTAATAATAATAAAAATAATAATAATAATAATAATAATAATGATATCACATGGATATTTTATGTCCTTATTAAAGTATTTTAAGTCAGTCAAGAAAGTACCAGGATAGTCTTGGCATTAAAACTACTGCTCTAAAACATAACTGCTTTAACATGAGGTCATCAAGGGTGAGTTCCACTGTATCTGAAAAAAAAAGGTGTCTCTTTTGATTTGAATTACATAAAGAAAAAAACTGGACTTTAGCTTGCTGCAAAGAGAGCTGGTCAAAGGTTAAAATGTAGATACTTTTTTTAACTCATTTTCTGTATTAAAAAGATGTATCAAAATACCATTTATTAAAGAGGTACAGAACGCAATCTTTCAAGATTCAAACAGAGCATGCCAATATAAGAGACTTTTTGTTGGAAAGCATATGTAGGTAAGCTCATGAGCAGCAGCGCACTACTCAGGGGTGGCTGGGGATTGGTGATTACACACATATGCCTTTTGTCATTGGCTCACTAGAAAAGTTCAGCAAGCTCCCAGAGCAGACTTTAAATATGTGTTTATCCCCCTTGCAGGCGTTTTAACACATCAGAGCATTTTCTTTTTGAATGTTTATGTCCCTTTAATATATTTCTTGTCCCCGACCCACAAATATTATAAAACACAGCAGATGAATGGCTCTGTGATATTTAATAATAGAACAGAATATTAAAATATTCAAAATACTCTTTTGAATCATTTCACATTGTTAATAATTCATTGTTATTGACTTCAGTTGTGTGAAATGTATTTACTGTGTGCTTTAAGTTGTTTTTTTTATTATAGCATAAAGACCAACAAAGATAATGTAGCAGTTAAGTTTACATATTTAATGCCTTGTAGCATTCACAAGATATCAATCTGTTTATTTAAAGGGACCATTCCCCAGTTTTGCACAGCCAACTTGGTTGTATTAATATACTTTTTACTCTGTGATTACCTTCTATGTAAGTCTCTTCTGACAGACCCCTTATCACATGGCTATTTATTTATTATCTATTGACTTGCATTTAAGCCAATTATTGCAGTATCAGCCACAACTTCCTGGAGTGAGCACAATGTTTTCTATATGGCCCACATGGATTAGCAGTCTCTTGTTGTGAAAAGCTAATAAAAAGCATGTGATAAGAGGATGTCTGTAGTGGTTTAAAAACAGTCAGAAATTTAGAGGTTTAGATGTTATAAAGTATATTAATATAACAATGTTGGTTGTGCAAAGCTGGGGAATGGGTAGTAAAGGCTTTATCTTTATTTTTAAACAATAACAATTTTGGTGTTGACTGTCCCTTTAAAGGGACAGTATACTGTAAAATAGTTTTTCCCTTAATGTGTTTACAATTGCTTTTTTTGCCAACTGCAGAGTAAAAAATGTATGAAAAATAGCTTTTTAACGCTTATTTGTGTATATTAAAGCTCTGATTTTGTGTTTTGAAGCCACAACCTAATAAAATGGGTTGAGCTTGTAGGTATAATCAGATCTCATTACTGTATCACATTGTGGAAATATACCTGCTTCTTTATCTTATATCTGTCCTTAAAACAATCGCCAGTACTTTGAGAGAACAATGGAAAATCAACATTGTATTACCTTATCTCTGCTATATCCCACTGGAGTGTAATTTCTTCTGCTGGCTGTGTTTACAAAGCTTATCTATAGCTGGTACGCGCGGCCACAAACTTTCAGAATAGGTGGGGATACCACATGCTAAATCAACAATTTAAAATGCCAATATAAGGGAAAAGGAGCTACTTGTAAACAATTTAATACACTCTAGCAGGTAAAGTGGATCATTGGGAACAAATTAAAGGGGAGAAATTTTTTGAGTAAACTGTCCCTTTAAGGGACAGTTTAGTGTAAAATTAAAATGAAATGTTTTATTAAAAACAATGGTCTAAATTAATTTTTAAAATAAAATGGATGTAACGTTAGTGAAAACATATTGTAGGAACATCTGATCTTGACAACCTCAAAGAGATTTGTTCCTGCCCTCGCTACAGCCTTAAGTTGCAAATTAAGCTCCATAATACATAGAATAAATTCCACTGTGATGGATACAGGCATCATAAAAATGCATTCAAAGCCTTACAGAACAAATTAATTGAAAGAGGAACAAATGCACCCCAAAGGCTCCATTTATCAATTGCTAGGTGGACAAAGTTCACTCCCAGGAACTCGTCCACCCGGCATCGTGGCATGTGGGCAGCATCTGCCCCTGCTCTCATATGGCCACTCACAACTCCACTGCGCTTGGCAGAGAGGATAAGTAGATGCAATAGTAAACTAGTGTTTCAGTTCCGCTCACTCAAACCTAAAACACTAAGGTATCTGCAGCTTAAAGGGACATGATTCAGATAGAACATACAATTTTAAAAAACTTTCCAATTTTCTTCTATTATAAAATTTGCTCTGTTCTCTTGGTAGCCTTTGTTGAAAAGCATACCTAGGTAGGCTCAGAAGCTGGGAGCTGGCTTTAGATTGGTGGCTGCACAAATATACCTCTTATCATTGGCTCAATGATGTGTTTAACTAGCTCCCGATAGTGTATTGCTTCTCCTTTAATAATAGTGTCAGGGTTTTTTCCCCTCTTTTGTTTGTCATGTGTTGCTGGCAGCCATTTTACTCAACTCTCTTGCTGACTCTGGTGCATACTGTGTGATGCTGCTCATTTCCTGCACTTTCTTTTATGGCCAGACTTTTATGGCCAGAGGTGTGCATCATTCGTGTGAGACAGGATGCAGTCTCAGAATTGTGATGTCATCACTTATTATTTAACCCCTTAATGACCGGACCATTTTTCAATTTTCTTACCCTTAATGACAATGGCTATTTTTACATTTCTGCAGTGTTTGTGTTTAGCTGTAATTTTCCTCTTACTCATTTACTGTACCCATACATATTATATACCGTTTTTCTCGCCATTAAATTGACTTTCTAAGGATACCATTATTTTCATCATATCTTATAATTTCCTATAAAAAAAAATATAAAATATGAGGAAAAAATTGAAAAAAACACACTTTTTCTAACTTTGACCCCCAAAATCTGTTACACATCTACAATCACCAAAAAACACCTATGCTAAATAGTTTCTAAATTTTGTCCTGAGTTTAGAAATACCCAATGTTTACATGTTCTTTACTTTTTTTGCAAGTTATAGGGCCATAAATACAAGTAGCACTTTGCTATTTCCAAACAACTTTTTTTCAAAATTAGCGCTAGTTACATTGGAACCCTGATATCTGTCAGGAATACCTGAATATCCCTTGACATGTATATATTTTTTTTTAGAAGACAACCCAAAGTATTGATCTAGGCCCATTTTGGTATATTTCATGCCACCATTTCACCGCCAAATGTCATCAAATAAAAAAAAAAGTTCACTTTTTCACAAATTTTGTCACAAACTTTAGGTTTCCCACTGAAATTATTTACAAACAGCTTCTGCAATTAAGGCACAAATGGTTGTAAATGCTTCTTTGGGATCCCCTTTGTTCAGAAATAGCAGACTTATATGGCTTTGTGGTTGCTTTTTGGTAAGTAGAAGGCCGCTAAATGCTGCTGCGCACCACACGTAAATTATGCCCAGCAGTTAAGGGGTTAAATTAGGTAGCTTGTAGGGAGCTTGCAGGGTTAATTTTAGCTTTAGGGTAGAGATCAGCCTCCCACCTGACACATCCCACCCCCTGATCCCTCCCAAACAGTTCTCTTCCCTCCCCCACCCCACAATTGTCCCCGCCATCTTAAGTACTGGCAGAAAGTCTGCCAGTACTAAATAAAAGGAGTTTTTATTTTTTTTAATAAAAAAAAATAAAATGTTTTAGCTGTGATGGACTCCTGCCTTAGCCCCAACCTCCATGATCCCCCCCCCCCCAGCAATCTAACCCTCTCCCCTACCTAATTGCCGCCATCTTGGGTACTGGCAGCTGTCTGCCAGTACCCAATTTGCCCCCCAAAAAAGTGTTTTTAATTATTATTTTTTATTTCTAATTTATTTTTTTCTGTAGTGTAGCAGCCCCCCACAATACCCCAACCCCCTCCCCCTCCCAGATCCTCATATATATATATTCCCCCCCCTCTTCCCACTCATTGGTGTCAGTGTGTTTAGGTGATCGCGGGCGTGCGCATGCGCGCCCCCGCACGCTCCCGGCACCCGGCGTGCACATTGCACTAACAGGAGCCGGATGCCGGGTAGCGATGGGCCGCCCACCCGCCTCCCTGTTGCGCTCCCACCCACCAACGAACCGGCCGCATCGCTACCGGTGCAGAGAGGGCCACAGAGTGGCTCTCTCTGCATCGGATGCTTTCTAAGGGTATTGCAGGATGCCTCAATATCGAGGCATCACTGCAATACCCTGAGAGCTGCTGGAAGCGATTGCGATCGCTTCCAGCACTCTCTTAGACAAGTGACGTACCAGGTACGTCCATTGTCACTAACTGCAAGTTTTTGCAGGACGTACCTGGTACGTCACTTGTCATTAAGGGGTTAAAGGGCCTCTGTTCAGTATGCTTTGCCCTTGAGTTGTCTCAGACCTGTTTGTGAGAGCTCCTGTGTATTACCTGGCTGTCTGAAGTCCCCCCTGGTTCCTGATCCCTGGCTTATTCCTGACTCTGGTGTTCTCCTTGTTCCTAATTCCGGCTCATCTGACTATTCGCTTTGGGTCCTGACTCGGCTCGTCTGACTACCAGCTCTGGTTTTGATTCCTGGCTTATTATTTGTTTTGTGGACTTTTTATTATTTGTTGCTATTAATAAAGGTGTGATTATTTTTGCACTTCTCGTCTCTGTCTGATTCCTGGCACCCTGACAAATAGCTACCAAGAGAATGAAGCAAGATTGATAATAGAAGATAAATGGAAAGTTGTTTGAAATTGTATGTTCTATCTGAATCATGAAAGAAACATTTTGGGTTTCATGTCCCTTTAATAAATGGACCCCCAGGTATATAAGTCCACTGTAGTACCCACACAAAAGAAACCTTCAAAAAAACTAAACGAAAAATGAAATAAAAATAAGACAATCTTGTCAGATTTGAAATATTGAGACACAAACATAAGACAAGATACTTCACAAGGTCTATAGAGTCTTTAAAAATTCTGCATGCTTGGCTGAGTTTTAGGTGAATAACGCTGATCATGCCTCACACACCTATGGTCGGCCTCTCGTTCTACCCACAAGATGCATCTCAGGGAGATTTATTTTCTAAAAGAAAAAGGACATGCAAGTTGTTTACACTTACAGGTATTTATATTAACCATTTTTTCAAACACAGTTGTTGCGGTAGCAATTGTTTTAACTGCTTATCAATAAGTTCTCATTTCTTGTGCAAAATGTAATGTATTGAGTAACAATATGTTAATAGCAGGAACGCCCACCAATAATACGCTCAGAAAGATAGAGGTAGTGAGGCTTTTTAAACATAATCTTGCTTTTATAATGAGACCCCTTGGCAACTTTACAAGTGACTTAGACAATGGCCCTTATTTAAAATAATATATGAGAACAAGGTTCTCAAAAAGGCATCAGCTGCTGGAATTTAAGATTACAAGAAACATAAAAGTTGGGCCACAGAATATAAAATCAAATGCTTTATTTCTCCATAGGTGTCAAGGTGAAACAGAACTGGAACAATGTTTCAAGCTTTAAAAGCCCTTAATCATGCCTCTCATGAAACATGATTAAGGACTTTTGAGCTTGAAACATTGAGGCCAAATTATCAAATGTCTGTCGGACCTGATCCGACAGTGCGGATCAGGTCCCACAGACATCGCTGAATGCGGAGAGCAATACGCTCTCCGAATTCAGCAATGCACCAACAGCTCACAAGAGCTGCTGGTGCAACGCCGCCCTCTGCAGACTTGCAGCCAATGGGTCACCAGCAGGGAGGTGTCAATCAACCCGATCGTACTCGGGTTGAATTCCGTCAATGTTTGTCCGTCTGCTCAGAGCAGGCGGACAGGGTTATGGAACAGCAGTCTGCAGGCTCGCCAGAAACACGGGCCCTCAAGCTCTAATTGGAGCTCGATAAATGGGCCTCATGGTCTCAGCTCTGTTTCACCTTGACCCCTATGGAGAAATAAAGGATTTGATTTGATTCCACTCTACTAACAAATTGGAATTTAAGATTACGTAAGTAAGAATGAGTCCCCGTTGACTCACATTTGCAGCTCCTGAGGTTGCAGACACGTTAAAGAGACACAAATCCACATTTTTTTATTTCATGATTCAGATAGAGCATGCAATTTTAAGCAACATTCAAATGTACTCATATTATCAATTTTTCTTTGTTCTCTTGCTATCTTTATTAGCATAGGAACCGGACCATTTTTGTTTCAGCACCTGGGTAGCGCCTGCTGATTGGTGACTAAATGTAACTACCTATCAGCAAGCGCTACCCAGGTGCTGAACAAAAATGGGCTGGCTCCAAAGCTTTCATTAATGTTTTTTCAAATAAAGATAGCAAGAGAACAAAGTAAAATTTATAATAGGAGTAAAGTAGAAAGTTGCTTAACCCCTTAATGACAACTGACGTACCAGGTACGTCATGCAAAAACTAACAGTTAATGACAATGGACGTACCTGGTACGTCAGTTGTCTAACAGAGTGCTGGAAGCGATCACAAATGCTTCCAGCAGCTCTGAGGGTATTGCAGTGATGCCTCGATATGGAGGCATCCTGCAATACCACTTTACAAGTCTCCGATGCAGAGAGAGCCACTCTGTGGCCCTCTCTGCACCGGTAGCGATGGTTCCAGTGTCCACCGGTGTGAGGGTGCGTGCGCGCGTGCACGATGCGCGTGTGCATGCACGAGGGGCGAGTGTGCACATGGGCGCGCGTGCATGTGCGTGTGCGCGTGGACGTGCGCACATTAGCCACACTGACACCAATGAATGAGGGCAGAAAGGGATTAAAAGGTAAAAAAATGTTTTAAATATAAAAGGATCTGGGAGGGGGTGGGGGTATTGTGGGGGGGCTGCTACACTACAGAAATAGTTTTTAAGTTAAAAATAAAATAAAAATACTTTTTGGGGGATTTTTGGGGCCAAACTAGGTACTGGCAGACAGCTGCCAGTACCCAAGATGGCGATAATTAGGTAGGGGAGAGGGTTAGAGAGCTGGAGGGGGGATCAGGGAGGTTAGGGCTAAGGCAGGGGTCCATCACAGCTAAAATATTTTATTATTTTTATTTAAAAAAAAAAAAAAAACTCTTTTATTTAGTACTGGCAGACTTTCTGCCAGTACTTAAGATGGCGGGAACAATTGTGGGGTGGGGGAGGGAAGAGAGCTGTTTGGGAGGGATCAGGGGGTGGGATGTGTCAGGTGGGAGGCTGATCTCTAAAATTAACCCTGCAAGCTCCCTACAAGCTACCTAATTTAACCCCTTCACTGCTGGGGATAATTAACGTGTGGTGCGAAGCAGCATTTAGCGCCCTTCTAATTACCAAAAAGCAACGCCAAAGCCATATAAGTCTGCTATTTCTAAACAAAGGGGATCCAAGAGAAGCTTTTACAACAATTTCTGCCATAATAGCACAAGCTGTTTGTAAATAATTTCAGTGAGAAACCTAAAATTGTGAATTTTTTTTTTTTTTTTTTTTATTTGCTCTCATTTGGCGGTGAAATGGTGGCATGAAATATACCAAAATGGGCCTTGTTACGGTACCAACAGTGTACCAAGGGTTAATACCAGATGAACAATGTCCTGCATAGGGAATCAGCAATTCACAACCCAGCCAGTTTCAGGTTTAAAACAGAATGACATTTATTAAAGGCTAGATGCCTAGTATTTATACAGGTTTGACCCCAGATGGGGGGGTTGAAAGACTCTTGTACATTTAGATAAAAAGGGGAAGACGCCCTTTTTGAAACAGTAGAATTACATTACTTAAATACTTTACTTAGGCAGATAACAACTTAAACACATTTGGCTTGTCTTATCACCTAGCGTCTGCTCTCTGAGGGTGATTAAACAATGGCCTGTTTATTACTTAAATGTAATTATAGCACACAATAGCTGAGGCCAGAAAACCTGTCTTTAGAAATTAGTTTCTTAGCTAAACACAATTAACTCCTTAAGTCCTGACAGAAGGGTCTGTCACATATCTCCCCCCTTGTGGAACACTCCGGCAGACCCGGCTTGACCCTTTGGCGGGTCAACCTGGGGATGACCGGACTAGGAGGTGGTAGGCATGTCAGTTTGCCAGGACAATCCATCTGTATTCCCGTTATGAGAGAGAATTCCTGTCCATACAAAGAAGGGTTCAACTTCCTCAGTGCCCAGACTAGGGCTAAACAGTCCTTCAAAATCCCATCAGCTTCTTTACGAGTTTTCTGTACCTGCTCTTTATAGGTATCCACAATCCCTTCATACTGACATAGGGTGCCCTTGAGTTGCAGCACCTCACTATGAGCCAGCGTCAGCTTCTCCTCAAGTGTCGCTAAGTTTGTCTTTAATGTTTCATGTCCCACTCTCAAGCTGGTGTTTTCTGCAGTCTGTCGGTGCAGCTTGTCTAGCAGAGATTCACGTTCTAAACGTGCTTTTTCCTCTGTGCTCCTCTTCTCCTTCATCAGCGCATTGTAACGGGACTTCCACGTATCAATAGCGGATAGAGATTTACTGAGCTCAGCGTCCTGGGGCTTAGCAGCAGGGGGGTCAGTCTCTGCTGCACGGATCTGAGCACGGGTAGTCACAGGGTTAACATCAGCGGGACCCATGGGAGCATAGGCAGAAACAAGGGGAGCCAAGTCATTTCCAAGAAGAACATCAGCAGGTATCTCCTTCTTGACCCCCACATTCACAGGTCTAGCGCCCACTCCCCAATCCAAATGTACCCTGGCAACAGGTAGGCTGAACACATCGCCCCCTGCTACCCTCACAGCCACAGTGTCTCCAGTGTACTGTTTCTCAGACACCAAGTTCTTTTGAAGCAAGGTCATGGTAGCACCAGTATCCCGTAGACCACTGACCTTCTTCCCATTCACTTTAACCAGTTGCCGGTTATTCCGGTGGGCAGCTTGCACAAGGTCTGCCTCATGTAGGATGCTCCAGCATTCTTGCGCCTCTACGTAGCGGGCCGCAGGCTGAGGGTTACGTGTGATTCCGCCGGCAGGTCTTCTCCAGGACTGTGCTTGGTTCGCTGCATTTAGGGGACACTCTGGTCTTTTGTGCCCTAGTTGCTTACATCCAAAGCATCGAATCGGTTGTGAGTAGCCCCGCGAATTGAACCGGGCTCTCTGAGGGTAGTTCATGGCCAGATGCCGTGTGGTATAGCGGTGCGCCGGGGGTTGGTAACTGGCAGCTGCTGGGGTGACTGGGGGTCTGTACTCCACTCTAGCAGGGGGCTTAGTGGTAGCAGTGTCCAGTTTGCGGGCATCCGTATACTCATCTGCCAAGCGAGCCGCTTCATGCAGGGTGGAGGGTTTACGGTCCCGAACCCACTCTCGAACTCCTGCGGGTAACTTGTCGAAGCAATGTTCCAACAGGAATAGCTGCAGCACCTCTTCCCCAGATACGGCTTGGCACCCCGCTATCCAGTGAGCTGCTGTGCGGTGCACCTTACATGCCCACTCAAGGTAGGAATCTCCAGCTAATTTAACAGTGTCTCTGAACCGCCTCCGGTATGCCTCCGGTGTAACCGCATACCTGGAGAGCAGAGCCTCTTTTACAGTATTATAATCCCCGACTTCCTCATCTGGAATGGCCCGAAAAGCCTCACTGGCCCGGCCGGATAATTTTCCGGATAATATCGTGACCCAGTCCTCTGCGGGTACCTTGTGTAGTGCACATTGCCTCTCAAAATCCGCAAGGTACCCATCAATCTCTCCTTCTGTTTCCAGGAAGTTTTTAAAAGCTGCAAAATTTACTTTTCTCTTTTCCACTGGGTTTGCTGCAGCGCCGCTTTGGCGAAGTAGGTTGGCCTCCACAGCTGCTATGACCCGGTCGATAATTTCCGCAGATGGGTTGGGGCCATAATATGCCAGTCTTATTTTAACCGCCCGATCAAAGCTTGCTTCTTCAGGGGTTCTGTCTGCTATGCTGGGCCCATTGGTTCCTTCTGTTCCTGGTACTCTTTCCATCTTAGTCAGTATTGTAATAATCCCCCTCTTCCTGAGGTTACTGGCTTGTGTAGTTGCTCTTCTGGGCGATAAGGTTCATTCCGTCGCTTGCCACCAATGTTACGGTACCAACAGTGTACCAAGGGTTAATACCAGATGAACAATGTCCTGCATAGGGAATCAGCAATTCACAACCCAGCCAGTTTCAGGTTTAAAACAGAATGACATTTATTAAAGGCTAGATGCCTAGTATTTATACAGGTTTGACCCCAGATGGGGGGGTTGAAAGACTCTTGTACATTTAGATAAAAAGGGGAAGACGCCCTTTTTGAAACAGTAGAATTACATTACTTAAATACTTTACTTAGGCAGATAACAACTTAAACACATTTGGCTTGTCTTATCACCTAGCGTCTGCTCTCTGAGGGTCATTAAACAATGGCCTGTTTATTACTTAAATGTAATTATAGCACACAATAGCTGAGGCCAGAAAACCTGTCTTTAGAAATTAGTTTCTTAGCTAAACACAATTAACTCCTTAAGTCCTGACAGAAGGGTCTGTCACAGGCCTAGAACAATACTTTGGGTTGTCTTCTAAAAAAAAATATATACATGTCAAGGGATATTCAGGTATTCCTGACAGATATCAGGGTTCCAATGTAACTAGCGCTAATTTTGAAAAAAAGTGGTTCTGAAATAGCGAAGTGCTACTTGTATTTATTGCCCCATAAATTGCAAAAAAAGCAAAGAACGTGTAAACACTGGGTATTTCTAAACTCAGGACAAAATTTAGAAACTATTTAACATGGGTGTTTTTTGGTGATTGTAGATGTGTAACATATTTTGGGGGTCAAAGTTAGAAAAAGTGTGTTTTTTTCCATTTTTTCCTCATATTTTATTATTTTTTTTTAGTAAATTATAAGACATGATGAAAATAATGGTATCTTTAGAAAGTGCATTTAATGGCAAGAAAAACGGTATATAATATGTGTGGGTACAGTAAATGAGTAAGAGGGAAATTACAGCTAAACACAAACACTGCAGAAATGTAAAAATAGCCATTGTCATTAAGGGTAAGAAAATTGAAAAATGGTCCGGTCATTAAGGAGTTAAAATTGCATGCCCTATATCAAGAAAGGAAAAAAAATGTGTTTTGTGTCCATTTAAGAAGCAGAGGTTGTAAGAAACAGCCCCAAAGCTGATTACACGGTTTTATAAATGGGGGCCACATGTGTTTAACTCCTTTAAAGAAGTTTCGGGCAAAATTTGGCAGTGGCAAAATGATAATTTATTCAGTGTAACTGTTGTGCAAAATATCTTTTAGTGGATCATATTGATTTCAAAGTAAATTGCAGCTAAACATGAAGAAGTAAGAGCTAAACATAAAAAAGGCACAATGTAAACTGCTGAGAAATGTTAAAGGGACACTGAACTCAATTTTTTTCTTTTGTGATTCAGATAGAGCATGCAATTTTAAGCAACTTTCTAATTTACTCCAATTATCATTTTTTTTCTCATTCTCTTGCTATCTTTATTTGAAAAAGAAGGCACCTAAGCTTATTTTTTTGTTCAATACTCTGGACAGCATGTTTTTATTGGTGGATGAATTTATCCACCAATCAGCAAGGACAACCCAGGTTGTTTACCAAAAATGGGCCGGCATCTAAACTTACATTCTTGCATTTCAAATAAAGATACCAAGAGAATGAAAACAATTTGATAATAGGAGTAAATTAGAAAGTTGCTTAAAATTTCATGCTCTATCTGAATCATGAAAGAAAAAAATTGGGTTCAGTGTCCCTTTAAGCATTAAAAAGGAAAATGTAACTTTTATGAGACACAGGTAATTCATTATTGGCAACTATATAAACACAGCAAAGTTGTACACAGTATGTTTATTTATAGTGAGTTATATGATATTTAGAGAACTTTGCTCAACAATGTTTATATTTAATGTATCAATCTAAACTTATACAGCAATATTCTGCGTATTGCAATCAAACAAATAGGGAAGGCAGAACTATATTTTAGACGAAAGAAGAATGTGTTCTATTCAGAATCACAGTTGAGATTTATAGTCTTCAGGTCAATCACTTTTCCCAAAATGATTTTTAGTACTTACAGTTTGTTTTGTGCTTTTGATTTTTCTCCTATTTCTCCTAGTCTCCAATGATGACTAAATGTTTATATGGCTTATACACATGCAAACCATGTCCTTCCTGGAACAAATTAGCCAGTAGGTACTAAGTTAAGTTATGAAACCATGTATTAAATAGTGTGTGGACAGCTTCTTAACTTGAGAAGCTGTCCACCCGCCTTCGCTGCATACGGGCAGTGGATCTGTTCGTCCGCTGGACCTTATGCATCATTAAACACTTCACTGATGGGAGAAGGGACTGTCAATCACTGAGCATGAACAAGCTCTCTGTGTAAGAAGCAGCAGTCTAATAATCGCTGCCTCTTACATTGCGGAAAGCAGGCTCACATGTGTGAACCTGCCCCACAAGGGCTCCAGAGCAGGTGAAGCTGCTTGGTACATGGAGCGCTATGCATTTATTTTTTGTTGGGGGTACCTAGGTAGGTATAGTGTGCATGCATAATATTTCAGGTTTGAGGCTTCTCTTATTTTTTTGTATTTTTTTATGGGGGTGTGAATGTCCAATTTTTTAAAGTTTCCCCTAACTTTCAGGTTGATTATCTCTGGTGGGGAACCAGACAGGAACCTGACATTTTTATTGCTGTAAATTTTTTTTAGTTTGAGCATCCACTGATTATGGAGCTAGGGCCAGGTACTGATAATGATGGATGGGGCAATGTCATCTGGATCATCTATACTAGGGCTATTAACCAGTAGGTACTGGATCTCAATGAGCATTCATTTTGGTGAGGGATTAATCACTGGTATGATATATTGCAATTGGAGGTAAGGTCAGATATGTTTTATCAAGTTTGGACTGGGTCATGGTTTGGGTTACAAGGGAAGTAAATGTAGTACGTATATAATAATGGTATTAGTTTGCAGTGTGAATCTGAAGAATTGCATTAGCTTTTTATACTATGGATCTCACAGCTTGAGAAAATAAAGTCTGTATGTATTTAATGTGGATTAAGGATATTTTTTATTGGCAAATCTTATTGAGGCTGGGTCCAGAAGCTCCTTTGGGTGTAATTCCTTTCCTCTATGGTTTCATCTCTGTTTTTGTGATAATGAAAGTTTTTTTTATAGGGATGTTTTTTGCATGGGGAGGTTAGCTGTTAGAGGGTTAAGTAGTGTAGGGATATTTTGTGGTGAGATACTGGTGGTTGGGGGTTTAATAGGTTAGGGGTAGTTTGGGATGGGGTATTGGTGGTTAGGGGGTTATTAGGTTAGGGATAGTTTGTGGTGGGGTATTGGCAGTTAGGGGGTTAAGTAGTGTTTAGAAAGTTTGCAGTGGGGGTTATGTCGGTTTAGGGGTTAATAGGTATGTTTATTAGGTTTGGTGATATGTTCAAAAGTGATCTTTTACTTTACATCATCGATGTAGTTGACAATACTGCTTGGTATATTTCTCCAGCATTGCCACCCATTGTGATGTATATTTTAACTCCTCTCTGAGATGTTACCTTTAAACACTGATGTCAGCCACTTGGAATATTTTGCCAGCTTTCTCAACTTATGGTTTTGAATATCTCGCCACCTTGGGGCGATCATTAGAGCCTAAGTCTAACAATCATGAATGTGCAAAATGTCTATACATGTACTTTGTAATGTGATCTAGAGATTAGTTTTGTTCCAAGGAGCTAGGACCACCCTGAGCAGAGATATTGAGTTTTCCATAGACATCTGTATAACCAAAATTTGTTGTGCATTATGACACAAAGATGGCTGCCATGCTTAAACCAAGTGCAATACCAACACATAGGAATAAAAAAATAGGAATATGAAAAATGGTCAAGCAACCTATGTTGGAACACTTGAGATGGATTGACCCAATATAAACAATTTAATTATGCATTAAAAAACTGCAATATAATTATTATTTATTTTGCTCCCTTTTCCTGTAATTTGTCTAATAATTGGGGTTTCCAATATCCAGATGAACTGGAAGACTATACAGCAGATTTCACAAGCTTGTCATTATCTGATATGTGTAAACTAATTCATATCTGGCCCTATTTGTTTTCAGAAGAGGAGATACGATAAAACAGTCTACATTTTGCAATGAAAATGATGGCAACAATTCTTGTCTACTCCAGAAACCAGTCAACGTTGATGGTGGTGGTGGGAAGTTTGGCTATTGAAAAACAATTGCAGCAAACACTGTGCTAATGTATTCAAAAAGTTATTATACTCAAATAGCATGTTAGTTAATTAAGATAGATTGTGCATTTTTAAAACAATTGTAAATTAACTTGTATTATTAAATGTATTTTCTTATCTTGGTTTCAAATGCATATGTACATACGCCCAGCAGCAGCACTACTGGGAGCAAACTGGTGATTGGCGGCTGCAGATATTTGTCTTGTGTCTTTGGCTCATCAGATGTATTCAACTAGTTACCACTAGTGCATCGCTTTTCTGGAGGTAAATTTAAAGGGGCATTCCGGTCAAAATTGAAATTTACGTAAATGAATTACTTCATTAATGCTATCCCTTTATTAGTGTTAACATTTTTTTTTCGCATGTGCATGTGAAGCATAGCTAGATATTCTCAGTGCACCAGCATTTTAACAAATTGAGTCATTACCAGATACAAACACCTTAGGCTATCTGTGCAAGTGCTGTGTATAAAATGCTGGTGCACGATGCATACTTAATTACACTTTTGAAATATCTATAACTTTTGTTAGAAGTATTTTTGATAATACATGAACTGTATATTAAATACTTCTATTTAAAATCAAAATGCATTTTTGCCTGGAATGTCCCTTTAAGTGTTAAACACCTTTGTACGGTTAAGCACCTTGTTATATGCAAGTACTAATGTAATAATAAAATGCTCTGTCATATTAGAGCATTTTCCTTTTTGCTGTTTTATGTCCCTTTAAAGGGACAGTCTAGTCAAAATTAAACTTTCATGATTCAGATAGGGCATGTAATTTTAAACAACTTTCCAATTTACTTCTATTATCTAATTTGCTCAGTTCTTTAGATATCCATTGTTGAAGAAATAGCAATGCACATGTGTGAGCCAATCACACAAGGCCTCTATGTGCAGCAACCAATCAGCAGCTACTGAGCATATCTAGATATGCTTTTCAGCAAGTGATATCAAGAGAATTTAGCAAATGAGATAATAGAAGTAAATTAGAAAGTTGTTTAAAATGACATGCTCTTTCTAAATCAGGAAAGAAAAAAAATTGGGTTTCAAGTCCCTTTAAGTACATGGTCTTTCAAATCCTATTAATTAATGCCACTCCATTCAGTTTGATCTAGAAGTGTTAAGTGTTTGATGGGTTTGTGCCCCCTATATCACATTCATTGTAATTACTGCCTTTTGCTTTAGTATTGTATTCTTTGCAAAGTCATGGCATAAATATGCACCTATTTAAATATGATTGACTGTGGTGCTGGATTGTGTAATTCTGTGCTGTCCATTTGGGATTACGAAGATACTAAATAGTACCAAAATAGTGCAAAAGCCATATGTAAATACCTACACAACCTTACAGGTTTTTTTCTGTTGCTAATCTGTGCAACTTGAAAGTCTGTCTACTAACAGAAATATAATAAACCAAACAACAAGACATCAACAACTTGAAATAATGCCCATCTTTGTTGTTGTTTTTTTTTTTTGAAGGTTGAAGTGTAGAAGAATACAGAGAAATGAAGGGGAGGCAATTACAGAGAGTATAGATGAAAATAAATCAAATACAAAGGAATTTTTAATTTATACCTGTTAGAAATCATCTCTTTTTGCACACTTGCCAAATTCCCTTTTATAGGAAAACCCAGCTCAAATGAATATATAGAACTTGCTGTGACTGGCAAAACTGAAAGGAGTTGTCATTCAGTGAATACTGAGAGAGGGGGAAATTAAAACCCGGGGCTTTCTGGTCTGGTGAGACTGTCTTAGAAGTAACTACTGCAAGGTCCTTCAGAGAGTTTTAAGAACGCAAATTTTAGTTTGAGATCTATTTATCTTATGAGGGAGGTTTGTGGATGTGAAGGAAAAACAAATACATTACAATAGAAGGTCTAAGCCAAAACAAATCAAAGATTATAGGGCCCTAAGACTTGGCTAATTAAAGGGACATGATTTTTTTTCCTTCAAGATTCAGATAGATCAAGTGATTTTAATCAACTTTCCATTTTACTTTTATTATCAAATTTGTTTTGTTCTCTTGGACTACTTTGTTGAAAATGATACCTAGGTACATTCAGGAGGCTGCTGATTGGTGGCTGCACATATATGCCTCATGTTATTGGCTCACCTGATGTGTTTGAATTTGTTGTATTCTCTTGGTATACTTTGTTAAAAATGGAAAGTGAGAATGGAAACCTTGTTCTCATGCTGTGAGACATGGCATGAGAACTAGTACAGAAATTACAAAGGGTCTTTGTCACCCTTGTTTGCAGTTGGTTCAGTTAAAGGCATGCATTGTGCGGCTGTAGGTTAGGGACGCAGGGAGGAAGAGATCTTGACATGGTCCTGACCTTTTGGCCAAATGCTGTAACTAACACTTCCATTATGCTTTTAATCTAGCTGTGTGCTTGCAAGAGAGTGCCAGACTTTCTATGTGTTGTGTTAAAGGGACACTGAACCCAATTTTTTTCTTTTGTGATTCAGATAGAGCATGCAATTTTAAGCAACTTTCTAATTTACTCCTATTATCAAATGTTCTTGATTCTCTTGGTATTTCTATTTGAAAAGCAAGAATGTAAGTGTAGATACCGGCCTATTGTTGATGAACAACCTGGGTTGTCCTTGCTGATTGGTGGATACATTCATCCACCAATAAACAAGTGCTATCCAGGGTTCTGGACTTTCTTTTTCACATAAAAATTGATAATAAGAGTAAATTAGAAAGTTGCTTAAAATTGCATGCTCTATCTGAATCATGAAAACAAATTTGGGTTCAGTATCCCTTTAATAATTTTTTTGCAATTTTCCCTATGGCCTTTGTCTGTGGTTAACTGCCTGGGTCGTTGAAAGCTGTGCAGCTGTCTGTGAGTGCTGGTAATCACCCAGGGCTGTGAGTTTTGCAGGGTCACAGGATATATAGTGTAATACTTTATTTTAACATGTTTAACATGTGTTTTGTTATCCTTTTATATTAGCCCTAACACTTTACTTAATGGGTTCAAGTTATCAAGCTGTGTATGCAGATTTGTAGTGCCTTCAGTACAGTCTTGCATGAGCGAGCCGGCAGATGATAGTTAAAAAGCAGTGGTCATCAGAATGCTGATTCCTAACCTGTACACCATCTCTTAGCTGGTGGATTAAAATCACCCGGACACATTTGCCCAGGGTGCTTTACAGTCCCTGCTGGCGAGAACAGGGGATAAAGCAGGAATGTTTCAGCCCAGAAAGGCAGCGCATTGCAGTGGTAGGACCAGTCAACGTTGGGACACCTTCTCTGTTACAGAGCATTTTTAAAGAAGATTTCCTTTCCTGTTGTCGGTTACCACGAGAGACCAGTCTGCTGGGGGACTGAGAGATTCCAGCCTGCTTTGTTCGCACCATCTAACAGGGGTGCTACTTTATACGTGAGTGCAATTTAACGTCTTCACAATTATCACACTGCATTCTTGGCAATACTAGTGTTTCGTTTCTGTTTATGTTTAATATCAAGAGGGGATGGCATTGCACAAGCAGCCACTTATGAAATGTTAAATGCAGGTAGCAAACCTTGTCTGTCCAGGCATTGATAAATGGGGCCCCATGTCTCAAGATGTGCTAATTTTCTAGCACTGTTACACAGGCAACACATATTTTAAGCAATATTTAGCATGACCATGCCATCCATTGAAATTAATAGGCATGTTAAAAAGATATTGCCTCGCTAAATATTCTCTGGTAGCTAATTTCCCATCGACTTTGAATACGAGATTGTGGGCTATTCTGAGCATGGGCCAGCAATATTGATATTGATATTCACACAGCACTGCTATGTATTTGTGATTGACAGTGAAGCAATTAAACAATAGTTTGCATTTTTACATTGTGGCATGATTTGTAATTGGTCTCTTATCCAATCTCTATTCTTTACAACATTGTGAAGTACCATCTAGATAAGGGCACTTATCTCCAAGTATGTTTCAGTCAGTTAAATATGTAATGATGTTTGCATGTCATTATTGAACCATAATTTGAAACAAACCCAACAGAGCAACAGAAACTCCAAGATATCATCTATATTTCATTCTGCATAATGTAGTAATTAAGTATATTTCATAATGAGAAATGTTTGGAAGCACAGACTCTCGTTTTAACTGACTACAGATATAAACAAAACAAGATTAAATATATTAACTGTTTTCCAAGGTGAATAAAACATAAAGTGGATACAATATTTAACATTCAATAAATTAATTGCATATATATATAAATATACTTCTGCCACAAATATATAAGGTACCAAGTACATACAGTGCCCTTTTTGCAATTGTTTGATATCCATGAGAGCAGTGTATTTTTGTGTATTGTTTGAATGAAAGATCAAAAGTTTAAACAATAAAGACAATTATCCACAGCCTTCTTTGCTCATATTTACCAAGGGTGGCAATATTAGTGGATGGCACTGTAGGTATATGATGTACCTGAATCCTTATACACTCTACTTTTTACATAAAAACAAGCTTGCTTAAAGGGACAGTAAACACTTTATAATTACAATATTTCAATAATGTTGAATGCTATTACAGTAGAATATATTAACACTTTGTTTCCTGCAGTTGTTTTTTTCAATGATCAAACAACACCCACCCATTTCCTTATTTGGAGGAGCCAACTTAGTCTGAGAAGACAGGGGTTGTCATTGTGCATAGTTGTTTTTTCAATTTACACTTTTATTACACATTGCTTACTGTATGTAAGTTTTTTTTCTGAAACTTTATCTGTGATCTTCAGTTATGATGAAGTTTAGCAGTAATAAGACAGTTGTCAGGTAAGGGGGAGCCATGAGATATATTATACTAGGGAAGGTAGAATGCAATGTGTGAGATAGGCATCTCCATAGTGTTATACAATTTGGAACATATATAATTTCCCCCATTTATAAAATGAGAATTTGCTTAGCAGGGGTTAACACATCAGGCTTTTCATGTGCCAGGACTGGAATCCAAAGATCATACAAAAAACATAGATTTACTGGGGCATTTCTATGTCTATTAACCCCATTCCCGCAATCACTGCTGCAGCAAAGATCAAAAATTACAATTTACCCCATAAAATGCCACCTGCTAGTGAAACTTTCAATAGTGTTTTTGCACAAGTAAAACATAAAAACAAATCCTCAGTATATCTACAGACTCTATATTGTTTTACATTACCCCAACACAGCAGTTATAAGGTTAAACATACTGTCTAATTTCAGGCTCTATAACATTTATATAAACTAGGGTTCTTTGTAGTGTCCTGCTATACAGATGCTGAAGGGTTAATAATTTAACCCCTGCTTGCTTATTTTGGTACAAGAGGTAAAGGTATTCTTCCTATGCCAGTTATGTGCTTGAGAGGGAGGAAGGAGCCGAGGAGCATGATGATTTAATCTGCATTAAAGGGCTGTAACAGTGTAAAAAGAAAATGCTCTAATATGTTAGCACATTTATTATTGCACTGTTGTTTGCATATAGCTATGTTTTTAAACCATGCAATGGGATTAAACACATAGCTAAAGTCATATTCTGTGCAGCAGGGCACTGTCGTGAGCTAGCTGAAAACATCTGGTGAGCAATGACAGAAGACAAATGTGCATAGCCACCAATCACCAGTAGTGCATTGCTGCTGCCGAGGATATGTACATATTCTTTTCAACAAAGGTATCCAAAAGAACAAACTAAATTTCTTAGCAAAAGTGAATTTAAATATTACATAATCTATCTGAATCATTGTTAAATTTGACTCACCTATCACTTTAAGCAACGAAAATGGCTAAATATATACTACTAGCAGGGGCGTATTAAGGCATAGGCCAACAAGGCCGGTGCCTAGGGCAGCAGATTTTTAAGGGGCAGCAGAATTTTGAGTCCCTAGGGCCACTCTACTGAACTCAGGGCCGGGTGGCTAAATTAACCAATTACAAATGACTTAAATGGCTGGCCCGGCTATTGCTATCCTATGGGATTGTATGTGGGTGCGCATGACGTGGTGACAGTGGAGGCGGAGCTCACTTGTGCAGCCTGGCCTGGACTGAGAGGGAATGCGGTATTCTTCCTGGCTCCACCGCGTGATTGAGACTCACACAGACTACACAGTGCAGTGTGCACTACAACGTGACCACTGTGAAACAGCATATGCCTTTCTCCCTTCAATACATCTTCATTAGGCATTAAAATACTTAAACGGATTAGTCACTAAATACTTGTGCATTTACTGTTTGTCTATCTGTCATACATGCAAAGAATAAGTAGTTATTGCTGAATCTATACAACTATGTGACTTAAAACACAACTGAAAATATGTTGTATGCATTTAATACATTCAGAAACAATACAAGTATATACTTTATTATGATTGTATCATGTGACTTTATCCCCTAGGATACAATTCCTAAACCTATCATAACTACTGTTGTATTTTTTAAGTACTTTTAAAGGCCAGTTTGTATATTCATTACACATTTATCCAAGCAGATATTTCTCTTGTAAGGTGTATCCAGTCCACGGATCATCCATTACTTGTGGGATATTCTCATTCCCAACAGGAAGTTGCAAGAGGACACCCACAGCAGAGCTGTAATATAGCTCCTCCCCTAACTGTCATAGCCAGTCATTCTCTTGCAACTCTCAACAAGCTAGGTCGTTGTAGGAGAGAGTGGTTAAATATAGTTAGTTTATTTTCTTCAATCAAAAGTTTGTTATTTTTAAATAGTACCGGAGTTGTGCTATTTTATCTCAGGCAGTAAATAGAAGAAGAATCTGCCTGAGGTTTCTATGATCTTAGCAGGTTGTAACTAAGATCCATTGCTATTCTCACATATGTCTGAGGGGATTACACAGATGAGGTAACTTCAGCGAGAGAATGGCGTGCAGTTTATTCTGCTATCAGGTATGTGCAGTTATAATTTTTTCTAGAGATGGAAAACACTAGAAAATGCTGCTGATACCGGATTAATGTAAGTTAAGCCTGAATACAGTGATTTAATAACGACTGGTATCATGCTTACTCCCAGGGGTAATACCCTTATGATATTGCAATATAAAACGTTTGCTGGCATGTTTAATCGTTTTTATATATGCTTTGGTGATAAAACTTTATTGGGGCCTAGTTTTTTCCACATGGCTGGCTTAAATTTTGACTAGAAACAATTTCCACTGTTGTAGTATAGAAGTTACAGTTGGTGCAGTTAAAATTACAAACTGTGACATCCAGCTTCCCTCAAAGGCCCTCTGAATGCTATAGGACATCTCTAAAGGGCCCAAAGGCTTTCCAAAGTCATTTATTGGGGAAGGTAGGGCCACAGCTTGCTGTGGCAGTTGGTTGTGACTGTTAAAAAATGTCTATTTCGTTTTTTTGATCCGTTTTTTGAACTAAGGGGTTAATCCTCCATTTGCAAGTTGGTGCAATGCTCTGTTAGCCTATTATACACACTGTAAAAATTTCGTTTGATTTACGGCATTTTTTCACTGTTTTTCAAATTCTGACAAAATTTGTTTCTCTTAAAGGCACAGTACCATTTTTTATATTTGCTTGTTAACTTGATTTAAAGTGTTTTCCAAGCTTGCTAGTCTCATTGCTATTCTGTATAAACATGTCTGACATAGAAGAAACTCCTTGTTTATTATGTTTAAAAGCCATGGTGGAACCCCCTCTTAGAATGTGTACCAAATGTACTGATTTCATTTTATGCAATAAAGATCATTTTCTGTCTTTAAAAAATTTATCACCAGAGGAATATGACGAGGGGGAAGTTATGCCGACTAACTTTCCCCACGTGTCAGACCCTTTGACTCCCGCTTAAGGGACTCACGCTCAAATGGCGCCAAGTACATCTAGGGCGCCCATAGCGTTTACTTTACAAGACATGGCGGCAGTCATGGATAATACACTGTCAGCGGTATTAGCCAGACTACCTGAACTTAGAGGTAAGCGAGATAGCTCTGGGGTGAGACAAAATGCAGAGCATACTGACGCTTTAAGAACCATGTCTGATACTGCCTCACAATATGCAGAAGCTGAGGAAAGAGAGCTTCAGTCAGTGGGTGATGTTAATGACTCAGGAAAGATACCTGATTCTAATATTTCTACATTTAAATTTAAGCTTGAACACCTCCGCGTGTTGCTTAGGGAGGTTTTAGCTGCTCTGAATGACTGTGATACCATTGCAGTGCCAGAGAAATTGTGTAGACTGGATAAATACTTTGCAGTGCCGGTGTGTACTGATGTTTTTCCAAATACCTAAAAGGTTTACAGAAATTATTAATAAGGAATGGGATAGACCAGGTGTGCCGTTCTCTTCCCCTCCTATTTTTAGAAAAATGTTTCCAATAGACGCCACCACACGGGACTTATGGCAGTCAGTCCCTAAGGTGTAGGGAGCAGTTTCTACTCTAGTAAAGCATACTACTATCCCTGTCGAGGACAGTTGTGCTTTTTTTTTTTTTTTTTAGATCCAGTGGATAAAAAATTAGAGGTTACCTTAAGAAAATATTTATTCAACAAGGTTTTATCCTACAGCCCCTTGCATGCATTGTCCCTGTCACTGCTGCTGCGGCGTACTGGTTTGAGTCTCTGGAAGAGGCTTTACAGGTAGCGACTCCATTGGATGACATACTTGGCAAACTTAGAGCACTTAAGCTAGCCAATTCTTTTATTCTGATGCCATTGTTCATTTGACTAAACTAACGGCTAAGAATTCTGGTCTTGCTATACAGGCGCGCAGAGCGCTATGGCTTAGATCATGGTCAGCTGACGTGACTTCAAAATCTAAGCTACTTAACATTCCCTTCAAGGGGCAGACCCTATTCGGGCCTGGTTGAAGGAGATTATTGCTGATATCACTGGAGGAAAAGGTCATGCCCTTCCTCAGGACAGGTCCAAATCTAGGGCCAAACAGTCTAATTTTCGTGCCTTTCAAAACTTCAAGGCAGGTGCGGCATCAACTTCCTCTAATGCTAAACAAGAGGGAACTTTTGCTCAATCCAAGACGGTCTGGAGACCAAACCTGACCTGGAAAAAAGGTAAGCAGGTAAAAAAGCCTGCTGCTGCCTCTAAGACAGCATGAAGGAACGGCCCCCTATCCGGGAACGGATCTAGTAGGGGGCAGACTTTCACTTTTTGCCCAGGCGTGGGCAAGAGATGTTCAGGATCCCTGGGCGTTGGAAATTATATCCCAGGGATATCTTCTGGACTTCAAAGCTTCCCCCCCAAAAGGGAGATTTCACCTTTCACAATTATCTGCACACCAGAAAAAGAGAGAGGCATTCTTACACTGTGTACGAGACATCCTAGTTATGGGAGTGATCCATCCAGTTCCAAAGGAGGAACAGGGACAGGGTTTTTACTCAAATCTGTTTGTGGTTCCCAAAAAAGAGGGAACCTTCAAACCAATTTTGGATCTAAAGATCTTAAACAAATTCCTCAAAGTTCCGTCGTTCAAGATGGAAACTATTCGTACCATCCTACCACTGATCCAGGAGGGTCAATATATGACTACAGTGGATCTAAAGGATGCTTATCTTCACATTCCGATACACAAAGATCATCATCGGTTTCTCAGGTTTGCCTTTCAAGACAGGCATTACCAGTTGTAGCTCTTCCCTTGGGATTAGCTACAGCCCCAAGAATCTTTACAAAGGTTCTAGGGTCGCTTATGGCGGTCCTAAGGCCGCGGGGCATAGCAGTAGCCCCTTATTTAGACGACATCCTGATACAGGCGTCAAACTTCCAAATTGCCAAGTCTCATACGGACGTAGTACTGGCATTTCTGTGGTCGCATGGGTGGAAAGTGAACGAGGAAAAGAGTTCTCTATCCCCACTCACAAGAGTTTCCTTTCTAGGGACTCTGATAGATTCTGTAGAAATGAAAATTCACCTGACGGAGTCCAGGTTATCAAAGCTTCTAAATTCCTGCCGGGTTCTTCATTCCATTCCGCGCCCTTCGGTGGTTCAGTGTATGGAAGTAATCGGCTTAATGGTAGCGGCAATGAACATAGTGCCGTTTGCACGCTTACATCTCAGACTGCTGCAACTATGCATGCTCAGTCAGTGGAACGGGGATTACACAGATTTGTCCCCTCAACTGAATCTGGACCAAGAGACCAGGGATTCTCTTCTCTGGTGGCTATCTCGGGTCCATCTGTCCAAAGGTATGACCTTTCGCAGGCCAGATTGGACAATTGTTACGACAGATGCCAGCCTTCTAGTTTGGGGTGCAGTCTGGAATTCCCTGAAGGTTCAGGGATCGTGGACTCAGGAGGAGTCTCTCCTTCCATTAAATATTCTGGAACTAAGAGCGATATTCAAGGCTCTTCAGGCTTGGCCTCAGTTAGCAACTCTGAGGTACATCAGATTTCAGTCGGACAACATCACGACTGTAGCTTACATCAACCATCAAAGGGGAACGAGAAGTTCCCTAGAGATGTTAGAAGTTTCAAAAATAATTCGCTGGGCAGAGATTCACTCTTGCCACCTATCAGCTATCCATATCCCAGGTGTAGAGCACTGGGAGGCGGATTTTCTAAGTCGTCAGACTTTTCATCCGGGAGAGTGGGAACTCCATCCGGAGGTATTTGCACAACTGATTCATCGTTGGGGCAAACCAGAACTGGATCTCATGGCGTCTCGCCAGAATGCCAAGCTTCCGTGTTACGGATCCAGGTCCAGGGATCCCAAGGCGACACTGATAGATGCTCTAGCAGCGCCCTGGTCTTTCAACCTGGCTTATGTGTTTCCACCGTTTCCTCTGCTCCCTCGACTGATTGCCAAGATCAAGCAGGAGAGAGCATCGGTGATTCTGATAGCACCTGCGTGGCCACGCAGGACCTGGTATGCAGATCTAGTGGACATGTCATCCTTTCCACCATGGTCTCTGCCTCTGAAACAGGACCTTCTACTTCAGGGTCCTTTCAACCATCCAAATCTAATTTCTCTGAGGCTGACTGCCTGGAGATTGAACGCTTGATTTTATCAAAGCGTGGCTTCTCCGAGTCAGTTATTGATACCTTAAGACAGGCACGAAAGCCTGTCACCAGGAAAATTTACCATAAGGTATGGCATAGATATCTTTATTGGTGTGAATCCAAGGGTTACTCATGGAGTAAGGTCAGGATTTCTAGGATATTATCTTTTCTCCAAGAAGGTTTGGAAAAAGGATTGTCAGCTAATTAAGCGTCTGGCAGATGTTCCAGACGTTCAGGCATTTTGTCAGGCTTTAGTTAGAATCAAGCCTGTGTTTAAACCTGTTGCTCCACCATGGAGCTTAAACTTGGTTCTTAAGGTTCTTCAAGGAGTTCCGTTTGAACCTCTTCATTCCATAGATCAAGCTTTTATCTTGGAAAGTTCTTTTTTTGGTAGCTATTTCCTCGGCTCGTAGAGTCTGAGCTATCTGCCTTACAATGTGATTCTCCTTATCTGATTTTTCATACGGATAAGGTAATCCTGCGTACCAAACCTGGGTTCTTACATAAGGTGGTATCTAACAAGAATATCAATCAAGAGATTGTTGTTCCATCCTTGTGTTACACAATCTGGACGTGGTCCGTGCTTTAAAGTTTTACTTACAAGCTACTAAAGATTTTCGTCAAACATCTGCTTTGTTTGTTGTCTACTCTGGACAGAGGAGAGGTCAAAAGGCTTCGGCAACCTCTTTTTCTTTTTGACTAAGAAGCTTAATCCGCTTAGCCTATGAGACTGCTGGACAGCAGCCTCCTGAAAGGATTACAGCTCATTCCACTAGAGCTGTGGCTTCCACTTGGGCCTTTAAAAATGAGGCTTCTTTTGATCAGATTTGCAAGGCGAAGACTTGGTCTTCGCTTCCTTTTTTTTTAAAATTTTACAAATTTGATACTTTTGCTTCTTCAGAGGCTGTATTTGGGAGAGAGGTTTTACGGGCAGTGGTTCCTTCCATTTAAGTTCCTGCCTTGTCCCTCCCTTCATCCGTGTACTTTAGCTTTGGTATTGGTATCCCACAAGTAATGGATGATCCGTGGACTGGATACACCTTACAAGAGAAAACACAATTTATGCTTACCTGATAAATTTATTTCTCTTGTGGTGTATCCAGTCCACGGCCCGCCCTGTCATTTTAAGGCAGGTAATTTTTAAATTTAAACTACAGTAACCACTGCACCCTATGGTTCCTCCTTTCTCGGCTTGTTTTCGGTCGAATGACTGGCTATGACAGTTAGGGGAGGAGCTATATTACAGCTCTGCTGTGGGTGTCCTCTTGCAACTTCCTGTTGGGAATGAGAATATCCCACAAGTAATGGATGATCCGTGGACTGGATACACCACAAGAGAAATAAATTTATCAGGTAAGCATATATTGTGTTTTTGCTTAAATAACTGTCAATCACCAAAGAAGATGTTTAAGGTTAAACAACTACCTACTGACAAACTATCATACAGTGAAGGATATTTTTTTCTGATATAAACACTTTAATCATCTGACTTGCAAAATAATGTGTATATATATATATATATATATATATATATATATATATATATATATATATATATATATATATATATATATATATATATATATATATATATAATGTGTGTGTGTGTGTGTGTGTGACCAGAGTGAATGCAAGCCCTGGTGAACATCTACTTAAAAAGACATTATTTTTTTAATGTTTTACATCCTGATCCAAAAATATTACGTCTAAAAAACGGCCTTAAACCTGGGGTGGGGTGGGGTGGGGGTTGGGGGGGGCAGCAGAATTTTGAGTGCCTAGGGCAGCACAAAACCTAAATACGCCCCTGACTACTAGTATTTAATGTGCTTGTTTAGGGGATCGATCTGAGTTGGGGGAGCTAAGCAAACCATAAACGGGTGTGGCTCTGCAGTAAAGTGTTCCTGGAAATAGTTTTCAAATGTTGACAACTACACATTGTGTTAACAAAATCGCCATTATTTGGCTTCAGCATAAATGATAAAGCAACAAACTTCAGATTATGGACAGGCATGTAGCAAGGTTTGGCTTGTGAAGTGTGACGTGTTCTTCCAGTTTTCAGGACTGGAAAATTCCCAATTTTCAGACCTGCAGGAAGAAGGGGTACAATAAGTATAAGTATTTTATTATGTTCAATTAAGTATTTTATATGACACTCTTAAAGTGTTTACTGTCCCTTTAAAGGAGATGTTCATTTGGTCTGTCTAGTCAGTCCTGACCAGGACACAGGTAATAATTGATGGATTCTTGTGTAAGATGATTGCTTTCCTATGTCCACCATAGGAGCTATACATTGTGGCTAATGAACAGGGGTTTAACTTCTAAGGGTTAAATCAAAGTTACCAATAATTATTCCTCTAATAATAAACTCTTCTAAAATTAGAGCATTGTATTAAGTGTTAATAAATGCCTTTAAATCCATTTGGTACTATATGTCTGTTACAATAACTATCATTGGGTTCTTTCTGTAAAAAAAACTTCCAGAATAAGCATTGAAAATATTAGCTTGTAATAGTTAATGTGTGTCAATAGAATCTTGAATCTGGTGTTTTCAATCTAGCAGCTGAACCTATTTTCTTATCTGACATCTACAATCCTAAATTGTCAGCTGTAAACCACAAGAGGTTGTTGCATAAGGAGACGCATCTGTCTTATCAATTCATTTCTAGTTCTTGTAAAAAGCAATAGAGAAAAGGGATGTAGAGCGAAAATCGTTCTACACAGAAAGCATTCCCAAGTCTTTATGGTATGAATAAGTGATGTTTTAATTTGTGCAATACTTCATAGATCTTTTAGCTCTTAGTTTTGGTTATCAGGGACCACTCCACTGCACAAAAATATTTTCAGTTTCAAAAGGGAACACCAGAAGACATTTATCATGTTTTAATGTTGTTTAATTATGATAATTTATATGTTTCAAGCCATAAAATGAAACACAAACTTGTCATTGCATTTTATATAATCAGAGGTATTTGTAACCTACTTTACACTAAGAAATAAATAATCAACATATGTTTAAGCATGTAAAGAATCATTAACTCCATCTGTACTAACATTTGAGATTGATCATTAAACTCATTTCTATATTTAGGCAAACTGAATTATGCTTAGCTAAGGAAAATTGTAATCTATCTCTGTAAAGCAATATTAAAAACAGGGCTTCTATTTTGTCATCTTGTAATCCTGTTTCTTGATCTTGTTGAAGTGATAAACATTATCGAGGTAGATAGATTCTTTTCAAAACAATTTGTTGCAGAATGTTGTTTTAAATGGGACAACATGGAAGTAAAAATTATATTTTCATGACTCAAATTGGAAAAATAAATAAATCAGTGAAACATTTAGTATTATATTTAGCTCTTTATCTTTGTCTCCTTCTTTGCAAATTGTAGACATGTGCATGGCGAAAAAATTCAGTTCGGTTCGGATCGATTCAGATTTTTTCAAATTTCGGTTCGGATCCATTCAAATTCGGAAAAATTCGAATCAATTCGGTTCGGATTCGTTTCGGATTTATTCGGATTCGAATAAATTCGGCTGAATTCGGTTCGATTTGATTCAGAATTTCGGAATTTCGGTAAGTATTCGGTGGGATGTGCTGTGTATTAGACTAGTATTATGTACTGTATATTAGGTATAACCCATAGCAAAGTTATATAACCTAATATACTGTACAATACTACTGTAATCCATGGCCAGCCGAATCTACCGAATAAATCTGAATAAATCCGAACTAATTCGGCAATATTTTAATTCGGAAAGTCGAATCGATCCGAATCCCGAATTTACCGAATTCGGACGAATTTCCAAATCGATCCGAAACGAATCGCACATATCTAGCAAATTGCTTCTTTTCCACAAGGACATAGTAGGCTCAAAAGCATGCACGTTTCTTGAGCACTATGTGCCTGCAGTAGTATTTATAGACCTTTTTTTAAGCAACATGTAGATGAAGCTTTAATGTGAAGCTACTTTATGGTAAACTAAGCTTGTGCTGTATAACTGGAAGCTTGGTTAATGAAGATTTTAACACAAACTGAGGGCACATCTATCTTTGGATAAGAGACATCCAAACAGTGCATACAGTAGTAAGAAGTGAGGCAAAGCTTCAGATGTTCCCTTGCTGTTACTCACACAATTCAGTGCAACTCTATCATTTCAAATGGAACTAAAAAGAAATTCCATTAGTTTTAAAGTTGATCCCAGAGTATTTTAATGAATTTATTGGGGTACAATGAAACTATGCTGGGATGAATTTATATTTTATTTCTACCTTCAGCCACTTCTTTTTGTTGACAGTCATTTGTTATAACTTTTTTTTATGTATAACTACAGACTGTATAACTGTTGTCTGTATGCCACATGGACAATTGTCTTTTTAATACTTAAAAAAACTTCTTAGAAAAGTTGTTAAAGGGATATAAAACCCTAAATTTTCTTTCATGATTCAGATAGAGCATGCAATTTTAAACACATTTCTAATGTATTTCTATTATCACATTTTCTTTGTTCTCCTGGTATCTTTTGTTAAAATGCAAAAAGACAGATAGTATCCAGCACTTAAACCCAGGAACCAGGGGACCAAAGCAAGTAGCTGCCAACTTGCCAAAGACAGTATAAAATACAGACAAGGTGGTCTCCTTATGATATTCCTTCTTTATTTGTGAACATGAGGAACAGGAACAAATAAAGTCACGACGTTTTGGGGCTATGCCCCTTAATCATGTGATTAAGGGGCATAGCCCCGAAACGTCGTGACTTTATTTGTTCCTGTTCCTCATGTTCACAAATAAAGAAGGAATATCATAAGGAGACCACCTTGTCTGTATTTTATACTATCTTTTGTTAAAAAGCAGGGGCAGATGCTCAGGAGCTTGCATGTGTCTGGTGCACTATATCGCAGAGGTTTTGCAAGAATGTTATCCATTTGCAAGAGCACCTGATAGCAGCACTATTCCCTGTAATGTAGTGCTCCAGAAAACCTATCTAGGTACCTCATCAACAAAGAATACAATATGAACAAAGCAAATTTGATAATAGAAGTAAATTGGAAACTTTTTAAAAATGGTCTGCTCTGTCTGAATCCCAAAATAAAATTTAATAGTAACAAATATCTGTTTAAAACTTAAAAAAAAAAAACTACTTAGAATTTTTTTTAATAGTAACAACATTGTAACAATAGTTAAAGGGACATTAAACCCACATTTTATATTCATAATTCAGACAGAGCAAACAATTTTAAACAACTTTCCAATTTACTTTTATTATCTAAGTTGCTTCATACTCTTGTTATAAACAGCAGGGCACAAGGGCGAACCTATGAGTGACATGAGGCATATATGTGCAGCCACCAATCAGCAGCTCCTGAGCCTACCTATGTATGCTTTTCAACAAAGAATACTAAGAGACTGAAGCAAATTAGATAATATAAGTAAATTGGAAAGTTGTTTGAACGTGCATGCTCTATCTGAATCATGAAACAAAAAAATGTGGGTTTCATATACCTTTAAAGGGGCAATGGAGACTTTTTGAATTCAACATTCAGATCCACAGTGTAGATGAAAGCATGATATGGAATGCCCACAGAGAGCCCGCTCGTCACACCTTTCATTCTATCCAGCGAGATTACAAATGTGTTTTTTAAGTGTTGAGGTGGTTAATATGTGTACCTTATTCCTAGAGGTTCACATTTCATGTAGAAGATATCAAGGTACTGACACATCACACAACTTTAGATGTTAGTAGCAGTGATGCCCACAAATGAAATGCTGGAAAAGGTAGTAGAAGAGATTTTCAATTAATTTTAAATATAATTTTTCCTTAACTACAAGATAACTTTAAAAGCATTTATGAATCTAATCCATTTGACCTATAGAAACATAAAGTGTAGTGTAGACATGCAGCTACTTTAAAAGAATATTGCATAACCTTAATTTGGGGAACTGCCATTCTTACATTCACTATAAAAAAGCAGCCCTCGGGGTTTCATGCTATAGAATTGATATATTTATAAGGATATATTTTGTATAGAAAGAGGAGAGAAATCAATAGGAAAATATAAAATTAGTTAATATGCCAGATAGCTAAGTCTGAATTAAGTGTTTCCTTATTTTCTATAAAATATTGAAAAGAGTGATATATTCTATGGTATAAAATTCTGTTGGGGGTCTAGTAGACATGTATTTGAAACCAAATATAGAAACTTATTCAGAAATAAAGTACAGTGTTATAACTTAAATATAATGTGATACAAAATAATAAAAAATATAATACAACACTGTGCACTGTGAAGTTTTATGATTGATGAATATCCATATTATTCCTCAAAGTGAACTCAAAGAGAAAAAAGAAAAGCGTCCATAGTGTAAAATTGTTAGAACGTATAAATGGTCCTTGCTTGGTCTTGTACTCGCACAGATCAGAGCTTCAAAAGCTGTAAGATCAAAGCCCAGTACAAAATGGATCCAACTGCATTGTTCACAGGGGTTCCAAAATGTATTAAATACAATTTGTTTAAAACAAATTTGGTAACGTCCTGACAGTACAAGGATGGGTTGCACATGATTCCGTAACAGAACGCTCAGTGTGGGTAGCGTGAACTCAACACAGAATGCTACTTTGTGTTGATGATACATGGCAGCTGATTTGTGTGTTTGTTACCTGGAGCGTGTAAGAGTATAAGGGACAGTACATACAAAGATACCCTGGAGTGACTATATGAGGACTGTTGAACATGCTATGAACATATTTTATTTATCATTTTCATTTGTAAAATCTTTTTATAAACCAATTGTATTTAATAAATGATGGAACCTCTTGTGAACAACAGAGTTGGATCCATTTTGTACTGGGCTTTAATCTCAGAACTCTGATTTGTGTGAGTACAAGCTCAAGCAAGGCACATTTATATGTTCTAACAATTTTTCACTATGGAAGTCTCTCTTTTTTCTCTTTGAGGTCATATTGAGGAATTATACGGACATTTATCAATCATAAAAAAACACCATGACCTAAGCCCAGAGGAGACAGGCATAGGGGAAAGGGAACATATCCTAGGTGGGATGTATACAGATCTTTCCTCTGTTCTGTAGTTTGCTGTCATCTGCCTTTCTCCCCCATTGATTGACAACTTCTTCCTATCTTTCTCTCTTTCTTTTCCGCTCCACCCAACCTCAGTTTGTAATGCATATATTTGGTGGCATAAAACCCATTGCAATGTAAAGGACCACTCAATGCAGTAGATTTGCATATTTAACACGTGCATATTAAAAAGACAATGATTTAACACCTAGAGGTCGATTTATGAAGCAGCGGATGCTGCTTCCGACCCACTCCGCTTCAGGGCCGCCTGAAGCGGAAGTTAAGAAGCAGCGGTCGTAAGGCGGCGGACAGCAATCATTTCGATCAGATACAATAGGGATGATTGACCACCCCTACTAGCGGCCAATTGGCCGCATATCTGCAGGGGGCTGCATTGCACAAGCATTTCACAATGAATGCTTGTGCAATGATGAATGCAGACAGTGTATGCTGTTGGCATTTATCGATGTGTGGCGGACATGATCTGCTACAACGTATCATGTGTGCCTGCACAATGGTAAATCGGCCCCAGAATCTGAATTTCAAATAAGTAGTAGATTTTTTTTCTGACAAATTTATATTTTCTCCCATTTTCTGGCCCCTATATCATGTGACAGACATCAGCCAATCACAGACTAGTATACATATACCCTGTGAGGTTGTGCACATGCTCAGTAGGATCTTGTTCTCCAAAAAGGGTGAATATAAACAGTCCATTAAAAAAGTTGATAATGGAAGTCAATTAGAAAGTTTCTTAAAACTGCATGCTCCGTCTGAATCATAAAAGTTTATTTTGACTTGAGAGTCCCATTATCTGCACATGGATTACCTGCCAACTAAATTAAAATAAAAAGGCATAACTTTATGTTTATAATATTGCTTCTACTTTCTTTGAATACTTAAGGACTTAAAGAGACATGAAACCCAACATTTTTCTTTCATGATTCAGATAGATAATACAATTTTAAACAACTTTCCAATTTACTTCTATTATTTAATTTGCTTCCTTCTCTTGTTATCCTTTGATGAAAGGTTTATCTAGGCAGGCTCAGGGGCAGCAAAGAACCTAGGTTCTAGCTGCTGATTGGTTGCTACAAATATATAAGGACTGTCATTGGCTCACCCATGTGTTCAGTTAGAAACCAGTAGTGCATTGATGCTCCTTTAACAAATGATACCAAGAGAATACAACAAACGAGATAATAGAAGTAAATTAAAAAGTTGTTTAAAATTGTATTCTCTATCTGAATTATTAAAGACATTTTTGGGGTTTCATGTCCCTTTAAGGCATAAAATAGATGCATTATTACATCAGGAGCGCTTTTACTGTCAGTTCATTAACAAAAATTATTGGCAACACAGGTTATGTTTAGTTATGTTTATTTCTTCATTCTATTATCTCAATTTCTTTTTCCACTATATTTGAATTCATGATTAAATAGCAACGTTTTTACAAGCCTTATTACATTTCAAAGAATGGACAATACCGGACTTTCATTTAAACATTCTTTAATAACATTTGCATCATGTAATCTTCTTTGTTCCTTTATCTTGATGTCCATTATTGTCTTGGAATTCTGCCTAGTGTAATAAAAATAAAAAATAATAATAAAAAAATATATTAAAAAGATTATGGGCTAAACATGATTTTTATTACATTAAAATTCCTAGTTATTTTCTGCAAAATAAAGAGCAAAAGCTCTTTCTCACAATATAACAAATTAGTTTCACTTTTGCTGGTTAATCAGCAACTTATGCCAAAATAAAAGTAAATGAAAAAGATAAATATAAACCCCTGCTAATGAGGGTAACAGGTATTTTTTAGAGATAATAAGAAAAAAATGCAGCATACAGATTAGCCAACGCTGATGGTACTAAGAAATAATTCCAAATATGTCTGTATAGTATGTAACAAAGCTTACAAAAAGGCAATTAGCTTGGATAAATGGAAAAAGAAATGTAAAGAATTAAACATTTTTGCATATGAATAACAATAGGAGATTAAAAAGAAAATGATGGGGAATTAAAATGTGAGATTGACACGTTGAATAAAATGATAATGAATGGACAGAAATTCTATTTTTGTTTTCTATATATTAAACAAAATCCTTGTATTCGTATTAACATTTGAGCTAATCTTTTACTTAAGAAGGAGTTTTTTGTTTAATTTACTGTACAACAAATTTTGAAATTAATATTTTGCTAGGACAGTTCATTTTCATTATAAGAAATCTAATAAAAAATTATATATGGAGAAAAATAAGTCTGTGTATTTCACTTGCACAAGGGAGAAAAAGTGCTAGACACTGCAGTAAAATTTAACCAGACATCATTAACATGGCTTAAAGGGTTATTGTAGTCATTGTTTTCTTAAGGCTAGATTACAAGTGGTGCGCTAACTGTTGCAATGTTTGAAATATTACATATAAAATATTAAAATAAATGTTAATACAAATTATTAAACATTATTATAAATACTGTAAAAAAAATCTATATAATCCATAGAATATATATAGATTTTTATAGTAAGCATAATAATGTTTAATAATTATTATTAATAATTTTTATATTTTATATTAATATTTAAAAAAAACATGCTTTGAGATTAGCAATTCTACATGTGTGGTTACCTGACACCGCTTTAGACCTAAAGCACAAAACACCAATCGTGTTACGCATATTTTACATTGCTATGTTCTTCACATCGAAAAATATGTTGTTTTTATTGTAAAATATGTGTTTCTATAGATGTCTGATTATCTTAATGTAAAAAAGATATCTATACCTATATAGTTATAGGAATAGATATACAGGTATAGCTATATATATATATATATATATATATATATATATATATATATATATATTTACAATAAAAATAACATTGTTCTGTAAGTGAAGAACATTAGAATGTGAAATATGAATAACTCCTGTTGTTAGTATTTTTCTTCTGCGCTCTCCATTGACGTCTATGGGGAAAATACATTAACGATATAGCGAATTCTGAAAGTTAGCACGTGTCGGGTTTCGCTCATGCACAAACTTTTTACTTTCAACTTGTAATACGAGCACAACTCCATGTGTGCAAAAAGATTACTTCTATCAAAGTTTATGTGCGAGCTCTAAATTGAAATTAAAGGAATATTTATAATAGTTTTGTTTTTTAATGTGTGTTCCTGTCCTTGTTAAATTAAATTTTATTTGGAAGTCTTTAAAGAGACATTATACACTCATTTTTTTCTTTGCAGAACTGTTTTGTAGATGATCTATTTATATAGCGCATAAAGTTTTTTTTTTTTTTAAATGTATAGTTTTGCTTATTTTTAAATAACATTGCTCTGATTTTAAGACTCCTAACCAAGCCCCAAAGTTGTATGAGAATACCGTCATATACCTACTCCAGCTTGCTCCTGTTTGTGTAAAGAGTCTGTTCATATGCAAATGAAGGGGGAGGGGGAGTGTCTTATTTCCCACTTGCAGTAGGCTTTCCAGCTACCTTTTCAACAGAGCTAAACTGGCTGCTTCTAAGTAAGTTTTTAAACAGTTTTATACTGGATTTTTATATCAGTATCTGTGCATCTTATTCTTTATAGTAGTGTCTATTACATGCAGTTATATGAAAATGAGTGTATACTGTCCCTTTAAGGGAGCAGTAAACATTAATGCTAAAGGTTTAGTTATGTATATTAAACAACTTTGCAATATACATTCATTATTTATCATCTCCCTCACTACATATATTTCCCTAATTGGCATTAACAGATAAGAACAATATAAAACTGAACTTTATACTAATATATTGACCATGGATAGCCTTTCAGTTACAGACTCAAGCCCGAAGCCAAGTGGTGGATAGAATTTGGTAGCTGAAAAACGATTGCAACTAACACAATTTTAATTTGTTTTTAAAAAAGGTTTAGACTTGGCTGATATGTTACTATATAGCAAAACATATCTGCTCTCTTGTTAATTGCCCCCATACATATTATACACTGTTTTTTAACAGACAAACGCATTTATTGTGATACCCTACATGAGTACATAAAATAGCAATAAGTAGGAATTTAATAATGAAAATTTTAGAAAATGGAAACATTTTTTTCCAGTTTTATATATAACCATTTCTACAAAACTAGTGTAGCTAAAGAAAAACACCTCTAAATAGAATCATTATATTGTCCTGATTTTAGGAATACCCCATATGTCAAGATTTCCAAGTAATTTATAGCAAATATAGGCCAAATACCACAAAGGTGAAATGATTTGTTTAATGCTAAAATTTGCTATGCTTGGACTGTAAGATAAATAGTTGTCGCCCAATTCAAAACTGCTACACAAAAGCATATATTTGTAGAATTTAGACACTTATCATCAGGCTCAAAAGGAGAATAGCGTCTGTTATATCGACACCTTATATATGTAGACAATAACAAAATAATCCTCTATATTCTGCTATCATTCTAATCTAGAGTTTGATTATTTTATTCTAAATGAAAGCTTAATATATTATTCTTGATTTTACTTGTTTGGTTTGGCTTAATGAACAGAATGATATGGCATATGGCCAAGAAAGTCCTCTGTGAGATCAAAATGTTGTATTGTTTTAGAAACATCTATATTGCGAATATTTGACTCCTTGCTTTCCGAAAAAAAAGATCAGGGGGTCGATCCGATATAAAGCGTCGCCCGCAAAAGCCGGCGACGCCAATAATTGCGCGGATTTGGTATCCTATATACGGCGTAACCTAGAAGTTACGCCCGTATATTTCTGCCGTCGCCCGCAGTTTTTTGGGCCATAGGCAGGTATACCAAGGGGTCGATCCGATATAAAGCGTCGCCCGCAAAAGCCGGCGACGCCAATAATTGCGCGGATTTGGTATCCTATATACGGCGTAACCTAGAAGTTACGCCCGTATATTTCTGCCGTCGCCCGCAGTTTTTTGGGCCATAGGCAGGTATACCAAACCCGCGCAGTTTGGTATCCAATATGCAGCGTAAGGACTTACGTGGCGAAAATGGAGAAAACTTACTCCATTTTCACCTCGCCACAAAAAGCAGCCGTAAGAAGCCTTACGCTGACTATTGGAGCCCCGTAACTCCCTAAACTAGCTGCTAAAATAAACCTAACACCTAACGCATGCGCAATGTCTATCTCCCTGTCAACCGCGATCTGCTAAAATAAACCTAACACCTAACGCATGCGCAATGTCTATCTCCCTGTCAACCGCGATCTGCTAAAATAAACCTAACACCTAACGCATGCGCAATGTCTATCTCCCTGTCAACCGCGATCCCCCCCCCGAAATCCCTAATAAAGTTATTACCCCCTAAAACGCCGCTCCTGGACCCCGCCGCCATCTACATAAACTAACCCCCTACTGTGAGCCCCTAAAACCGCCATCTACCTTATCTATCCCGTAATCTGACCCCTTACACCGCCGCCACCTATATAAAAATGATTAACCCCTAATTTAATCTACCTACCCCGCCGCCAGCTATGTTATCTATATTAACCCTAAGTATATTATAGTTAATATAGTTATTACATTATATATATTAACCCTAATTATATTAGGGTTAATATAGTTAATATAGTTACTATAGTATTTATATTAACTATATTAACTCTATCTAACCCTAACACCCCTAACTAAATTTATATTAAATTAATCTAATTAATTTATAAACTAAAATATTCCTATTTAAATCTAAATACTTACCTATAAAATAAACCCTAAGATAGCTACAATATAATTAATAATTACATTATAGCTATGTTAGGGTTAATATTTATTTTACAGGTAAATAGTTAATTATTTTAACTAGGTATAATAGATATTAAATAGTTATTAACTATTTAATATCTACCTAGTTAAAATAATTACCCAATTACCTGTAAAATAAATCCTAACCTAAGTTACAAATACACCTACACTATCAATAAATTAAATAAACTACAAACATCTATCTAAAAATACAATTAAATTAACTAAACTAAATTACAAAAAAAGCAAACACTAAATTACAAAAAATAAAAAAAAGATTACAAGATTTTTAAGCTAATTACACCTATTCTAAGCCCCCTAATAAAATAATAAACCCCCAAAATAAAAAAAATTCCCTGCCCTATTCTAAATTCAACAAATTTCAAAGCTCTTTACCTTACCAGCCCTTAAAAGGGCCTTTTGTGGGGCATGCCCCAAAGAATTCAGCTCTTTTGCATTCAACAAATACTATCCCCCCCCCCCATTACAACCCACCACCCACATACCCCTATTCTAAACCCACCCAAACCCCCCTTAAAAAATCCTAACACTACCCCCCTGAAGATCTCCCTACCTTGTCTTCACCACACCGGGCCGAACTCCTGATCCGATCCGGGCGATGTCGTCCTCCAAGCGGCAAAGAAGAATTCTTCCTCCGGCGATGTCATCCTCCAAGCGGCAAAGAAGAATTCTTCCTCCGGCGACGTCTTCCTCCAAGCGGCAGCAAAGTCTTCATTCTTCCGGCGGCATCTTCAATCTTCTTTCTTCGCTCCGCCGCCGCGGAGCATCCATCCCGGCCGACTGCTAAACTTGGAATGAGGTACCTTTAAATGACGTCATCCAAAATGGCGTCCGCCGAATTCCGATTGGCTGATAGGATTCTATTAGCCAATCGGAATTAAGTTAAAAAAATCTGATTGGCTGATTGAATCAGCCAATCAGATTCAAGTTCAATCCCATTGGCTGATCCAATCAGCCAATCAGATTGAGCTCGCATTCTATTGGCTGTTCCGATCAGCCAATAGAATGCGAGCTCAATCTGATTGGCTGATTGGATCAGCCAATCGGATTGAACTTGAATCTGATTGGCTGATTCAATCAGCCAATCAGATTTTTTTAACTTAATTCCGATTGGCTGATAGAATCCTATCAGCCAATCGGAATTCGGCGGACGCCATCTTGGATGACGTCATTTAAAGGTACCTCATTCCAAGTTTAGCAGTCGGCCGGGATGGATGCTCCGCGGCGGCGGAGCGAAGAAAGAAGATTGAAGATGCCGCCGGAAGAATGAAGACTTTGCTGCCGCTTGGAGGAAGACGTCGCCGGAGGAAGAATTCTTCTTTGCCGCTTGGAGGATGACATCGCCGGAGGAAGAATTCTTCTTTGCCGCTTGGAGGACGACATCGCCCGGATCGGATCAGGAGTTCGGCCCGGTGTGGTGAAGACAAGGTAGGGAGATCTTCAGGGGGGTAGTGTTAGGATTTTTTAAGGGGGGTTTGGGTGGGTTTAGAATAGGGGTATGTGGGTGGTGGGTTGTAATGGGGGGGGGGGATTGTATTTGTTGAATGCAAAAGAGCTGAATTCTTTGGGGCATGCCCCACAAAAGGCCCTTTTAAGGGCTGGTAAGGTAAAGAGCTTTGAAATTTGTTGAATTTAGAATAGGGCAGGGAATTTTTTTTATTTTGGGGGTTTATTATTTTATTAGGGGGCTTAGAATAGGTGTAATTAGCTTAAAAATCTTGTAATCTTTTTTTTATTTTTTGTAATTTAGTGTTTGTTTTTTTTTGTAATTTAGTTTAGTTAATTTAATTGTATTTTTAGATAGATGTTTGTAGTTTATTTAATTTATTGATAGTGTAGGTGTATTTATAACTTAGGTTAGGATTTATTTTACAGGTAATTGGGTAATTATTTTAACTAGGTAGATATTAAATAGTTAATAACTATTTAATATCTATTATACCTAGTTAAAATAATTAACAATTTACCTGTAAAATAAATATTAACCCTAACATAGCTACAATGTAATTATTAATTATATTGTAGCTATCTTAGGGTTTATTTTATAGGTAAGTATTTAGATTTAAATAGGAATATTTTAGTTTATAAATTAATTAGATTAATTTAATATAAATATAGTTAGGGGTGTTAGGGTTAGATAGAGTTAATATAGTTAATATAAATACTATAGTAACTATATTAACTCTAATATAATTAGGGTTAATATAGTTAATATATATAATGTAATACCTATATTAACTATAATATACTTAGGGTTAATATAGATAATATAGCTGGCGGCAGGGTAGGTAGATTAAATTAGGGGTTAATAATTTTAATAGAGATGGCGGCGGTGTAAGGGGCTTACATTAGGGGTTAATAATTTTAATATAGATGGCGGCGGTGTTAGGGGCTCACTTTAGGGGGTTATAGATATAATATAGCTGGCGGCGGGGTACGGGAGCGGCGGTTTAGGGGTTAATAGCTTTTTTATTGTTAGGCTAGTGAGGGGGGATAGCGGATAGAGGGTTAGACAGTGCGGGCTATGTTAGGGAGGCGTGTTAGACAGTGCGGGCTATGTTAGGGAGGCGTGTTAGACAGTGCGGGCTATGTTAGGGAGGCGTGTTAGACAGTGCGGGCTATGTTAGGGAGGCGTGTTAGACAGTGCGGGTGTTTTAAACTTTAGTCAGGTTTTATAGGCGCCGGCAGATTCTAACGTGCCGCAAGTCACTGGCGACGCCAGAAATTTGTACTTGCGCAGATTTCTGGACATCGCTGGTTTGTGAGACTTACGGCACGTTAGCATCTGACGGCGACTTATATGGGATGGCTCGAGTTGCGAGCTGAAACTGCGGGCGACGCCGGTTCCCTCGCTTGCGCCGCAAACTGCGATCTATATCGGATCGCGCCCCAAACCCGCGCAGTTTGGTATCCAATATGCAGCGTAAGGACTTACGTGGCGAAAATGGAGAAAACTTACTCCATTTTCACCTCGCCACAAAAAGCAGCCGTAAGAAGCCTTACGCTGACTATTGGAGCCCCGTAACTCCCTAAACTAGCTGCTAAAATAAACCTAACACCTAACGCATGCGCAATGTCTATCTCCCTGTCAACCGCGATCTGCTAAAATAAACCTAACACCTAACGCATGCGCAATGTCTATCTCCCTGTCAACCGCGATCTGCTAAAATAAACCTAACACCTAACGCATGCGCAATGTCTATCTCCCTGTCAACCGCGATCCCCCCCACCGAAATCCCTAATAAAGTTATTACCCCCTAAAACGCCGCTCCCGGACCCCGCCGCCATCTACATAAACTAACCCCCTACTGTGAGCCCCTAAAACCGCCATCTACCTTATCTATCCCGTAATCTGACCCCTTACACCGCTGCCACCTATATAAAAATGATTAACCCCTAATTTAATCTACCTACCCCGCCGCCAGCTATGTTATCTATATTAACCCTAAGTATATTATAGTTAATATAGTTATTACATTATATATATTAACTATATTAACCCTAATTATATTAGGGTTAATATAGTTAATATAGTTACTATAGTATTTATATTAACTATATTAACTCTATCTAACCCTAACACCCCTAACTAAATTTATATTAAATTAATCTAATTAATTTATAAACTAAAATATTCCTATTTAAATCTAAATACTTACCTATAAAATAAACCCTAAGATAGCTACAATATAATTAATAATTACATTATAGCTATGTTAGGGTTAATATTTATTTTACAGGTAAATAGTTAATTATTTTAACTAGGTATAATAGATATTAAATAGTTATTAACTATTTAATATCTACCTAGTTAAAATAATTACCCAATTACCTGTAAAATAAATCCTAACCTAAGTTACAAATACACCTACACTATCAATAAATTAAATAAACTACAAACATCTATCTAAAAATACAATTAAATTAACTAAACTAAATTACAAAAAAAAACAAACACTAAATTACAAAAAATAAAAAAAAGATTACAAGATTTTTAAGCTAATTACACCTATTCTAAGCCCCCTAATAAAATAATAAACCCCCAAAATAAAAAAAATTCCCTGCCCTATTCTAAATTCAACAAATTTCAAAGCTCTTTACCTTACCAGCCCTTAAAAGGGCCTTTTGTGGGGCATGCCCCAAAGAATTCAGCTCTTTTGCATTCAACAAATACAATCCCCCCCCCCCATTACAACCCACCACCCACATACCCCTATTCTAAACCCACCCAAACCCCCCTTAAAAAATCCTAACACTACCCCCCTGAAGATCTCCCTACCTTGTCTTCACCACACCGGGCCGAACTCCTGATCCGATCCGGGCGATGTCGTCCTCCAAGCGGCAAAGAAGAATTCTTCCTCCGGCGATGTCATCCTCCAAGCGGCAAAGAAGAATTCTTCCTCCGGCGACGTCTTCCTCCAAGCGGCAGCAAAGTCTTCATTCTTCCGGCGGCATCTTCAATCTTCTTTCTTCGCTCCGCCGCCGCGGAGCATCCATCCCGGCCGACTGCTAAACTTGGAATGAGGTACCTTTAAATGACGTCATCCAAGATGGCGTCCGCCGAATTCCGATTGGCTGATAGGATTCTATCAGCCAATCGGAATTAAGTTAAAAAAATCTGATTGGCTGATTGAATCAGCCAATCAGATTCAAGTTCAATCCCATTGGCTGATCCAATCAGCCAATCAGATTGAGCTCGCATTCTATTGGCTGTTCCGATCAGCCAATAGAATGCGAGCTCAATCTGATTGGCTGATTGGATCAGCCAATCGGATTGAACTTGAATCTGATTGGCTGATTCAATCAGCCAATCAGATTTTTTTAACTTAATTCCGATTGGCTGATAGAATCCTATCAGCCAATCGGAATTCGGCGGACACCATCTTGGATGACGTCATTTAAAGGTACCTCATTCCAAGTTTAGCAGTCGGGCGGGATGGATGCTCCGCGGCGGCGGAGCGAAGAAAGAAGATTGAAGATGCCACCGGAAGAATGAAGACTTTGCTGCCGCTTGGAGGAAGACGTCGCCGGAGGAAGAATTCTTCTTTGCCGCTTGGAGGATGACATCGCCGGAGGAAGAATTCTTCTTTGCCGCTTGGAGGATGACATCGCCGGAGGAAGAATTCTTCTTTGCCGCTTGGAGGACGACATCGCCCGGATCGGATCAGGAGTTCGGCCCGGTGTGGTGAAGACAAGGTAGGGAGATCTTCAGGGGGGTAGTGTTAGGATTATTTAAGGGGGGTTTGGGTGGGTTTAGAATAGGGGTATGTGGGTGGTGGGTTGTAATGGGGGGGGGGGATTGTATTTGTTGAATGCAAAAGAGCTGAATTCTTTGGGGCATGCCCCACAAAAGGCCCTTTTAAGGGCTGGTAAGGTAAAGAGCTTTGAAATTTGTTGAATTTAGAATAGGGCAGGGAATTTTTTTTATTTTGGGGGTTTATTATTTTATTAGGGGGCTTAGAATAGGTGTAATTAGCTTAAAAATCTTGTAATCTTTTTTTTATTTTTTGTAATTTAGTGTTTGTTTTTTTTTGTAATTTAGTTTAGTTAATTTAATTGTATTTTTAGATAGATGTTTGTAGTTTATTTAATTTATTGATAGTGTAGGTGTATTTATAACTTAGGTTAGGATTTATTTTACAGGTAATTGGGTAATTATTTTAACTAGGTAGATATTAAATAGTTAATAACTATTTAATATCTATTATACCTAGTTAAAATAATTAACAATTTACCTGTAAAATAAATATTAACCCTAACATAGCTACAATGTAATTATTAATTATATTGTAGCTATCTTAGGGTTTATTTTATAGGTAAGTATTTAGATTTAAATAGGAATATTTTAGTTTATAAATTAATTAGATTAATTTAATATAAATATAGTTAGGGGTGTTAGGGTTAGATAGAGTTAATATAGTTAATATAAATACTATAGTAACTATATTAACCCTAATATAATTAGGGTTAATATAGTTAATATATATAATGTAATACCTATATTAACTATAATATACTTAGGGTTAATATAGATAATATAGCTGGCGGCAGGGTAGGTAGATTAAATTAGGGGTTAATAATTTTAATAGAGATGGCGGCGGTGTAAGGGGCTTACATTAGGGGTTAATAATTTTAATATAGATGGCGGTGGTGTTAGGGGCTCACTTTAGGGGGTTATAGATATAATATAGCTGGCGGCGGGGTACGGGAGCGGCGGTTTAGGGGTTAATAGCTTTTTTATTGTTAGGCTAGTGAGGGGGGATAGCGGATAGAGGGTTAGACAGTGCGGGCTATGTTAGGGAGGCGTGTTAGACAGTGCGGGCTATGTTAGGGAGGCGTGTTAGACAGTGCGGGCTATGTTAGGGAGGCGTGTTAGACAGTGCGGGCTATGTTAGGGAGGCGTGTTAGACAGTGCGGGTGTTTTAAACTTTAGTCAGGTTTTATAGGCGCCGGCAGATTCTAACGTGCCGCAAGTCACTGGCGACGCCAGAAATTTGTACTTGCGCAGATTTCTGGACATCGCTGGTTTGTGAGACTTACGGCACGTTAGCATCTGACGGCGACTTATATGGGATGGCTCGAGTTGCGAGCTGAAACTGCGGGCGACGCCGGTTCCCTCGCTTGCGCCGCAAACTGCGATCTATATCGGATCGCGCCCCAGGGTGGTAAAACCAAGTAAAGAAAAGGCAATGTGCTTGTAATGTAAATGTGAAATGATGCTAAGTGCAAAATTATAAAGACGGTAGCTATACATACATATGACAAATTTTCACTAAAAAATATTTGTCTGCAGTTTTGGTATTGCAAGTTAATGCAAAAAATAGTTACAAAATAAAGACATCTTTTGAGAGTGTAACATGCTTTAAACTAACATCTGATGTGAATAATTTAAAGTTTAATTGCTGAAATGAATGTTTAAGCATAAATATATAAAAACATATTTCACATATGGGTGGCAAATTACTGAGAGTGGTTAAAAAGTCACTATGTGTTGTTAATTTTCAGGTCCTCGTCATTCAAGCATAAGCGATGAGAGTGCTAGAAGGATTTTTTTTCCATATAATGTGCTAAAAAAAGTTGTTACAAAAAATTATGAATTAAGGCTCAGTGAGGTAAAGTTATATTTACCAGCACAAAATATTATTTTTTTAATTACAATTATTTTTTTTTACTGATCCTGGATCCCTCAAAAGAGTAACTATAAGAAATGAGACTTTGGGGTCTATTTGTGCTGCTTCTGACCCTCTCCGCTTCAGTTCCGACTGAAGAGGAAGTTAAGAAGCAGCGGTCTTAAGACCGCTGCTCCTTAACTCGTCCGCCACCTCTGAGGAGCATAACTCAGCAGGTCGAGCATAGTGGTGGCGGACAACAATCAGCCCGATCGAATACGATTGGGTTGATTGACACCCCCGCTAGCGGGTGATTGGCCGCGAATATGCAGGGGGCGGTATTGCACCAGCAGTTCACAAGAACTGCTGGTGCAATGATAAATGCTGTTGGCATTTATCGATGTGCGGCAGACATGATTCGCTATAGCGGATCATGTCTGTCCGCACCTACATAAATAGATCCCTTTATATTATCTGATGTTTATATTTGAAAAGTGAACAATAAATGTGATACAAGTGCAAGACATAAAGTCCCAAATTAAAAAAAATATTAGAAGAATATGTCCGTCCAAAAGTAATGTTGACAAGGAGAAATCTAGTGATTTGCAAAGATGATTGCCTTCTCACATGTGGTGGAGATTACACAAGCTCTATGGTATATGCACACCTACTTTTATACTGGTAGGTAAACATTATCCCATAACGATAAGGATACAATATTTATTTATTAAAACATTAAAATATGTCACAAATGCTCAGTGAAATACATAGTACATTGGGATCCAATGGGAAACACATTGGGAAACCAGCATGCCAAATGCAGATAGAAACCCGATAGGGGACCGCTCACACACCACTATGCTCGACCTGCTGAGTTATGCTCCACCCTAACTGTCACTGGCACATATTGGCTTAAAGGTGAGAACGTTCCGTTCCAACCTTTACTGCATCTATCTGACATTCTGGTTTGCTCTGGACAGCGTGTTTATTTACTGTTTTCTATTTGAATCCTAATGTACTACGTATTTCACTGAGCATTTGTGACATATTTTAATGTTTTAATAAATATTTTATCCTAATCGTTGTGGGATACTGTTTGCCTACCAGTTTAAAAGTAAGTGTGCGCATACCATAGAGCTTGTGTAAGTTCCACCACATATGAGAAGTCAATCGTCCTTGCAAACAAGTTATATCCAGTTGGTTACAATATTACACTATTTTGTACTTTTTTCTCTCATTTGAGGACCTATTGAAGATTCAGATCACTAGATTGCTCCTTGTCAACATTACTTTTGGACAGACATATCCTTCTAATCATTTTTTAAATTTGGGACTTTATGTCTTGCACTTATATCACATTTATTTTTCATTAATTCACGCTTTGTGATCTTATTTGTACATTTATTGTATTTATATTTGAAAAGTGTTGTGCGCTTGCAGTTTAGTATTAATCATATATTAGTGCAACCTGGCCATGTTTTTTATTAATTTGACAGCTGGCCTTGTTCTTTAAAATATGTGCCAAATGCTCACACATTTGCGAAACCTCACGCAGGTAATTTATTACTAAATTGTGGATCAGCTGCCTTGTTGTATGTGATGAATATGAGCAAACATAATAAAATATGTGTTTTTAATTCAAATATCACAATAAGGTAACCATTTTTCTCCCTGTGTTTGAGAGCTTTATAAAAAGAAGAGGTGAGGAAAAATCTAATGATAATGAAAGATTAATAAGTACATAATAAATGAAACTTTTGTTTCATATACTACATTTTGTTTTGCTTTGATTATTTTACTACACTACATCTGTAACTATTTTTGTCTCTTCTTTATATACATAGATCTTCTAGAATTCTGAAGTTCATCTTTTCCAACTTGGTGGAACATAAGCTAATGGAAGCTAATGATACTATTGTTGGCTTGTCTGGCAGACTGTGAAGTATGTGATTTATCATCAAATATAATAAATTGTTTAATTAGCCATATTTAAATACAATACAGCACTGAATTCCTCTGTTATTTAAAGGAAAATTAAACACCCTTGTTTGTGTAAAAAAATTGTGCTTTGTCCCATACTCCCTAGTAAAGCTAAAAAAGCAAATTCTGTATCCTAGGTTTTCAAAATGCTGCAAAATGCATAAACAAACAAATTGATTTGCAGCATTCTTAGGTTACAGAATTTGCTTTTTGGCAACACTTTTAGACAAATAAGGAGGAGATGTCCTTTTAAGGCTTGGCTGTCTATTTGTTTCTCTCTGCAGACCTGTCACATAGGGCAACTTATCTGGCTTCTTATGTAAGTGTATTTTTGTTTAACCATCTTATTTGCATTCTATCATTCTTACTTGTATTTCAATGCAGCCTAAGTTGTGCATAAATTAATAATTCAAATCCATTAATAGAGCTGTGTAAAGTGCCTGCATGCCTGTCAGATTTGAGGTCATTCCAGTTCATTAGAAAATCTGGCAAACATGCAGTTTTGCATGTTTTTTTTTTCTGTGGCTTTTTGCCATATTAAATCCACAAATACTTTGTACCAAGAAAATTCAACAAGAGTATTCCAAAGCCTAAAAAAAATTTGTCAAGTAGATTTTCAAAGTATTTTCGAAAAATTTTATTTCAACATCTTTAAACATTTGTTTTTAAATTTCAAGTGAAATACTTAGCTATTTATTTTGACTTTAATTAAATGTTATTTTTGTGCACAATTAATTCATACGTTAATATACATAATAATTTTATGGTCTAAAGTTTAAAAAAATATTGCTCAAATTGCACTTGAATTGGTTAATGTTTTAATGTTAATTGTTTAAGTTTACATATTTGTAGTGTGTGCCCTTGAATAGGGCATTCATTAAAAAATAAAGAAGAGGGAAATATTTAGTAAGGAGATTAAAGAAACAAAGCTGTATAAACTATGAGGATTTAAAGGACATTTAGGGACAACTTTAATCTAACAGACTTCTATATAGGGACTGTGTTTCTTGCTGTATCCAGAGGGAATTTCATGTTCTAGTATAGAGGACAAAAAAATTATACTTTTAAATAATACAATAAAAATGTTAGAATATATTTCAATTAATTGTACTTTTTTCTCCAAATTTACAAAATATCTACAATGCTAGCTTTTAGATTGATGGGAAAATACAAGGATGATTTTATTCCTCTTTGTAAAATGAGTTGTCACATAAAATACTAAAAATAAACTTATAAACCATAAATACTTTCTGACAAATGATGGAAATAAAACATTGGTAAATAATAAATATGAGAATACAAGTTGTGCTGAAGTAAGGTTCAGAACAAAACTATATCAGAGACATAAGGAGGGCTGGAATAGTAATAGAGACTGAGATAAAACCAAATGTCAAATTCTAACTGAATCTTCAATAAACTGAGTAAAAATGCTGTAGAGCTTGCAAACGTTTTAAAGACCTTCACCGGAATGAAACTGTTATATGGACCAACCCCTGAATTGGGCTGTATAGACACAGCAAAAATGCTTCAGAAGGAAAATATAATACAGCGTTAAAGGGACATTCCAAAATGTAAGGTTCTCTGAGCAAGTGCTGTGCTTAAAATGCTGGTGCACAGTGCATACTTAAATACTCTGTTTTAAACAGCTATAGCTTTTTTTCGAATCATTTTTGCTAATATATGTTTATTACAAACACTACTTATATTCAAAATTCATCCATGTGGATTCCAATGTTGGCTATTATTGCAGAACTGATTCTAAATTCTTGTTACTGTAGCATATCTTAGGTATTGCTCTCCAAGGTCCTGAAACATTATTTAGCATGTGTTACAGCTGCTGTCCATGGTCCTGTATATTAAAATAACTGGTCATTTTATATTTGCAGAATACATGATTTTTGTTTCTTTATAGCCAAGGCAATTTAAGTAGCCTGGCTAAATCTATATGATACAGTTTTTTAAGTAATTTACATTGAAATCATTTCATCTGTATAACACATAAAATTACTAACATATGCATTTTCTATGCCACTTACCTGTTCCTGTATGCAATTATTTATTTTACGTTAATTTAAAAACATAACAAAATATTTCTGAAAACAATCTGTCAGTTATTTTTTTTTTTAATGTCATAGATATGTGGTTTATATTTAGTATTCTTTATATTTATAATGAAAAGTATGATAAAGGAACAATAAGCTTATATGGTGCATATAATAGAAATTAAATTAGCGATTAAAAAAAGCAAAAGCTATTTCAGTTGATTTTGACAATATCATAAAAGATTGATGATTGCTGATTAGGAAAACTCCCACAACTCTATCGATGAGTGACAACCCACAAGCATAAAAACATTTCTTTTTTTAAAGAATTAGCCTTTGTTTTTACTGTATTCTTTTCAGATTAAAGAAAGAAAAAAAACGCCATAATCCCGTTAAAACCATATAGGCTACATAGCCACATTTAAAATAATATTAGTAGAATACATTTGTGAATTTTAAAATGTAAAGTATTTTTAAAGTCATTTAGGCTTTTGCTATTAAGTGATAAGAAGATACTGCTGTGTATTTATAGCATGACATACAGATCATAAAATCCATATTAAATCATCTCATATATTTATACACTTTCATTCATTTTTGTCTGTGTGTCTGTGTAGGAAGCTATTGAAGTTTAATATGAATAATTGATAGAATAGGACCCACACTAAACTGATACAAATAATAGATATTTTAAATTATTATAACATTAGGAAAAAAGACAAACATTTGAAAGTAATTTCTTTTATATTATAAGTGAGAATGAAAGTTGTTAGTGTTTACTGAATGTATGAATAGTGCAGAGGAATTAAAGGGATAGTCTAATCAAAATTAAACTTTCATGATCTAGATAGAGCATGCAATTTTTAACAACTTTCTAACACTCTTTTTATAAATTTTTTCTTTGTTCTCTTGGTATCTTTAGTTAAAAAAACAAGAATGTAAGCTTAGGAGCCTGTCCATTTTTGGTTCAGGGCCTGGGTAGCGCTTGCTAATCGGTGGCTACATTTAGACCAAGATAAAGAAGAAAAATTGATAATAGGAGGAAATCAGAAAGTTGCTTAAAATTGCATGCTCTATCTGAATCATGAAAGTTTAATGTTGACTAGACTATCCCTTTAGCACAGTGTTATCATATAACAAGAATAATAAGGTTGGGTGAGAGTTTAGGAAAATTGTTTGAAATATTGGAATATTTTGAGTCTCCAGTATAAGCTGTTACCATATTGCATATAAAAGCTGAAATATATCTCTCATTCAAGATATGTTTGGAACTATTTCCCCAAGCATACATTTTTTTCTGTCAAATTAGTTTATTTTGATATTAGAATTTGTTTTTCAAATGGGTTATGCAAAGAGGCATTATATATATATATATATATATATATATATATATATATATATATATTATTCTTTCATCACACAGGCAAATAATACTGACACATATAGATTCTTCTCCTCTAATACAGCTTTTACAGGGATAATGGGCTTCCAATAAAATAAATAACATAAGATAAACAGGTAAAGGGCTTCATAATAAAGATATAATGAATACTGTTGTATGCTAGAGATATTTCTTTATGAATAATATGTGTGATTTGGTTTCAGATTGCTCAATTTACATATAAATAAAATGCTTTGTTGGAGAATATTAAAAATGGCCATACAAAGCATAATATTTTACTTTAGTAATATTAAAATGATCCCATTTCTTGCTAAACTTCCTGTGTTTAGTATCCCACACAACGCAGTGGAATATAAGATTCACCTTATTTTGATACAATTTAAAGACAATGTTCCCATGTCTCTTTGCTCTGGTATTATGATGCTTCCTGGTACTCAATCTCCTGTGCACACACAGCTAAGGGATAAGCAGTTTTATTATTACGTTTTTTTTTTTTTTGTTTTTTTTTAAATGGCAGAGCATTACGCTATTTGGCCACAGACTGATGTGCAGACTGCAGAAATCCTCAGTTTATAAGGTAAGAAAGATTTAAGCCATTGCTGCACTATTTCTTATATACTTGGAGTATCCTGAAATTGCTGTTTCCTCAGGCCCCACAGCTGCTGGGTGTTCGAGTTGAGATGCTCACACAGATGGAAGGAGCAGATAATGTGCATTAGCCCTTTGCCCTTCTCTTCACCTAACTAGCTTGTAAACTCTGAACCTTAAGCACTGCTATTTGCATAATCTTCTTCACAGTTAGCAAGTTAGTAATGAATGTACAGGGTTCAGATCCTACATCCTCTTATGTTCCAGCAAGTAAAGAGTGTAGAGAATGCATCAGAATGGAGTGTCTTTGTTTAAGGTCTCTAGTTATACAATTACATTTTGCTGATGCCTATATATTGCATATTATAGATACAGAATGCGATTTGGGTTTGTGGATTTAGAATTCACATTATATGTGCTTTATAACATATTTTATAGTATGTTTATACCGCAAAGCCATAACTGCTCTTTGTATAGAAACATAGACAAAGAAATCTGCACAGTGGAGCGCTCTTGGTTCGTATATTCTCCAGAAATGATTCAACGGCACAATAGAGAGAGGGCGGGAACACACTCCCTTACTTACCGGGTAACCGGGTCATGGCAGCTCCTTCCAGCGTGACAACTCCGTGCACAAATGTAATACACAGGATGAAGATAGAACGGAAAAAGCGCACTTGAATGCCCAGAATTAAAAAAAAAATTAAAAGTTTATTTATAAATTCCCATAGGATAAAAGCACGCGCATGAAATGCGTATGCTATGCTGAGTACCTGCATATCATCCTGGAATGTTTTATGACCCGTGCTTTTATCCTATGAGGATTTATAAATAAACTTTGGAAATTTTTTTTAAATTCCGGGCATTCAAGTGCGTGTTTTCCGTTCTATCTTCATTTTTTGTATAGTATAAAAAGAAATTCCTGAGGAGGAAAAACCTAAGAGGATGCGCTTGGAACACAGGTTATCAAAGTAGGACCTAACACTTTATAATTGGGTTTGTACTCATATGCATAAATAAATATAAACAGCACAGTGTTTGGTATGTGTGAAAAATTAATAATAATAACGAAAATAAATTGTGAGTAAAAAAAGTGCTCAGGACAAATTGTGTATATTATTAGTGATACATTGAAATCATCAGATATCACAGATAAACAATGATATTTGTGGCGATGAGTAAAATATATAAAAAGTACTTATCAATGTCCCAAAAAATGCTGTGATGTAAAAAATAAGTGTCCAATCCTAATATGTGAACGGTGATGTGTTCAGGTGTTTGGCGTGCTTCTCTTGTGTCCTGCGGTGCGATGGGTCAGGGTGTCTAGAATGGAAGATAAACAAGAGGCGCCAACATAGTGTGAATCGTTCAAACAACAAATATAAAAGTGATGTGCAAAAACTACTCACAAGGAAAGTGGCACCTTAAATGAATAAGGTGCGATAAAGCAGGCTGACATTCAAATTCCAGCAGTCAGTACGCTGGAGGTCTCACCCAGAGGACCTGTGGAATCCAGATAGGCGTCTAGAAAGTAGCACCCATGTTTTTTAGGGCCAATGGCCGGACCAGGTGTGCTGCAAGCTGATAGATGTTCTCCTGCTGCACTCACGTCACCGAGACTTTTCTCCAAAACTGACAGTGTCAGTGTATGAAAGGTATGTATATAAAGGTTTGTATAGAAACATTATATACATGATATGAAAAGTTTATATATGGGAAAATACTACTTTATGTAAAATAAATCATTGCAAACTCATACCTGCCACTCTAAAATGACTAAAACAGGAATGCACGCATTTTCATAAATTAAAGGGACATGAAACCCAAAAATGTTCTTTCATGATTCAGATAGAGAATACAATTTTAAAAAAGTTTCCAATTTAATTATATTATCAAATTTCCTTAGTTCTCATGTTATTCTTTATTAAAAAGAAATCTAGATACGTAACGTGCACATATCTGGAGCAGTACATGACAAATAATTTGGCCATCTTGTACTCTTGCTAATGTATAACATTGTTGCAAAACTGCTGCCTCATAGTGGTGCAGACATGTGCACCTTCCTGTACTGTGCTTTCAACAAAGGATAACAAAAAAACTAAGAAAATTTGATAATAGAAGTACAATGGAAAGTTGTTTAAAATTGTATGTTCTATCTGAATCATGAAATAATTTTTTTTGGGTTTTATGTCCCTTTAAAACTAGCATTTTTTTTCTCAACTTATAAAACTGAGTATTGTCCATTATTTATTAATTATTTTATATAACAATGGTTCACATTGTTTCTGTGTGTATGTGTGAGTTTGTGTTTCTGTGTATGTGTGTGTGTTTCTGTGTATGCGTGAGTGTTTCTGTGTATGCGTGTGTGTTTCTGTATATGCGTGTGTGTTTCTGTGTATGCGTGTGTATTTCTGTGTATGCGTGAGTGTTTCTGTGTATGCGTGAGTGTTTCTGTATATGCGTGTGTGTTTCTGTGTGTATGTGTGAGTGTGTGTTTCTGTGTATGCGTGTGTGTTTCTGTGTATGCGTGAGTGTTTCTGTGTGTATGTGTGAGTGTTTCTGTGTATGTGTGTGTGTTTCTGTGTATGCGTGAGTGTTTCTGTGTATGCGTTAGTGTTTCTGCGTATGCGTGTGTGTATGTGTGAGTGTGTGTTTCTGTGTATGTGTGTGTGTTTCTGTGTATGCGTGAGTGTTTCTGTGTGTATGTGTGAGTGTTTCTGTGTATGCGTGTGTGTTTCTGTGTGTATGTGTGAGTTTGTGTTTCTGTGTATGCGTGTGTGTTTCTGTGTATGCGTGAGTGTTTCTGTGTATGTGTGAGTGTTACTGTTTGTATTGCTACCTTTACATAATTTTTCCCACCAGGGAAATAGAAGTACTGGCAAGCATGTTTAAATGATCTCACCAACCCAGAGACTTTTAGAAAATTTGGCTCAGGGCTTTGCTTTTAATGGTTGCAAAATAGCAGACCAATGTATGCAAACAAAGGCCTAGTTCTTATGAAACCTCAAACAGCTCATCAACCAGTTACAAAAGTGTCTGGGCTTCATTTTTATAAATAGCTTGTCCTTTCTTAATCCTTATTCGTTAATGTAATTTTCCAGTCATGTTTTTTAAAATTTCTATAACAGTGGAGGAATTCCATACAGACTTCAAATCAAAACATTGAGCAAGCTGAAGAGGAACCTTAATGGATGGGCCAGCGCTGGTAATGTTAATTGTGAATAAGTTTGGGGACAGAAGTCTGATTTTTTTTATCTTGGGGGTTATGGTTACTTGTGCTTGGGAACATTGAACAGATTTGATAAAGAATTGTGGTGGAATTCCTTGTGCTTAATGGATGGGCCAGTGCTGTTAATGTTAATTGTGAATAAGTTTGGGGACAGTGTAGTTGGGGTTAAAGCAAAATGGGGGTTTGGAACAATTAAGCTAGGGTCAAACTGAGTTGGTTGGATTAGAACAGAAAAGACTAAAGACTAAAACAGGAATGCACGCATTTTCATAAATTAAAGGGACATGAAACCCAAAAATGTTCTTTCATGATTCAGATAGAGAATACAATTTTAAAAAAGTTTCCAATTTAATTATATTATCAAATTTCCTTAGTTCTCATGTTATTCTTTATTAAAAAGATATCTAGATACGTAACATGCACATATCTGGAGCAGTACATGACAAATAATTTGGCCATCTTGTACTCTTGCTAATGTATAACATTGTTGCAAAACTGCTGCCTCATAGTGGTGCAGACATGTGCACCCTCCTGTACTGTGCTTTCAACAAAGGATATAAATAGCTTGTCCTTTCTTAATCCTTATTAGTTAATGTAATTTTCCAGTCATGTTTTTTAAAATTTCTATAACAGTGGAGGAATTCCATACAGACTTCAAATCAAAACATTGAGCAAGCTGAAGAGGAACCTTAATGGATGGGCCAGTGCTGTTAATGTTAATTGTGAATAAGTTTGGGGACAGAAGTCTGATTTTTTTATCTTGGGGGTTATGGTTACTTGTGCTTGGGAACATTGAACAGATTTGATAAAGAATTGTGGTGGAATTCCTTGTGCTTAATGGATGGGCCAGTGCGGGCCAGTGCTGTTAATGTTAATTGTGAATAAGTTTGGGGACAGTGTAGTTGGGGTTAAAGCAAAATGGGGGTTTGGAACAATTAAGCTAGGGTCAAACTGAGTTGGTTGGATTAGAACAGAAAAGATATGCAATTGGTTTGGTTTGAGGTTAGAATTAAATTACATTTAGGGCTGTGGTAAGGATTAGTATGGGCTGTGGTAAGGGTTAATGGTTATATATAGAGATGGCCAAAAGACCTCTCTATTTTTTAGCAATCGGCATGTAGCATAGTTTCACTAATAGTGACAAGAGTATGATCTAATCACTAAAATGAAACCTCTATGAAAAATATGGTGTCAGCCCAGGACGGTTCAGTTTCAGAGACTAAAAATATGCCAATGATGCTGAGTAACATGCCAAATTTCTAAAATCTAGATCGCACATGGAAAGAAACCCTTAATACGCTTAATTAACTCTTGTATGCAAAAAGGGAATGCAACCCATTAATATGCTGAAAAGGTTTTAAATACATAATTGTACATTTGGGAGTCAAATGTTTCTTAAATCTGACATTTTTTGAATGATTCAATACAGCATACAATTTAAAAAAAAAATGTCAAGATTACTTCTATTACCAAATTAGTTTTGTTCTCATGATATTCATTGTTGAAGAGCATACCTTGGCAGTGGGCACATGTCTAGAGCCCTAAATGGTAACAGCTGGTGCAAAGCCTCCTGCGATCTAGTGCTCTTGCATATGTATAACATTGTTAAAATCATTCTTGAAAAATGGCTACCATATAGTGCTCTAGGCACTTACACGCTCCTGAGCTTACCTACCTGCTTTTCATAAAAAAATACCAAGAGAACACAGCAATTTTAATAATAGAAATAAATTGATTTTTTAAAAAATGTTATACTAACTAAAACAAGAAAGTGGAGAGCTAATTTTTTATTGCTCATGAGCTTCTCTATAGATGCATTCTGGCCCATTTATCAAGCTCCGTATGGCCCATCTAAAGACCACTGCTCCATAACCAGTCAGCCTGCTCTGATGAGGCAGACAGACATTGCCAGAATTCACTCTTGTGAGCTGCTTGTGCAATGCTGAATACGGAGAGTGTATTGCTCTCCGTATTCAGCGAGGTCTGTCGGACCTGATCCAAACTGTCGGATCAGGTCCGACAGACCTTGATAAATAGAGGCCATTGTGCGATAACTTGTGGTGCGCTAGACCCGCTGCATTAAAGTCGAAGGTGCATTTTTAAAAATATATTTCTATATATATGTCTGTATATGTCTTTATGTGATTTACTATTTATAGGTATGTGTTTGAGTAAAATTAACGTTTGTTTTATTCCATAAACTACTGACAACATTTCTCCCAAATTCCAAATAAAAATATTGTCATTTAGATGCAGTGTTATTAGACCTCAAATAATGCAAAGAAAACAAGTTCATATTCATTTTTTAATGAAAAACTGCTTTATAATTTATTTGCTACCAGAAAAAGTAAACTCCTTAATAGCAACAGAGCCACACCAGCATTAATTGATACAACCCACGGGTGTGAACATTTTTTTATATTGAATATGGTCTGGTATTATACAGTATAATTGCACTTATGAAACATGCTTTGTCCATAAATAATACACATATTGATGCTTTTCAGATGTTATATAACCATTGCACTATTATCCCGCAATCATGATTTCTACAAAGTAAATCAACACCAACAAGAATTGTCCCTTGTGACAACGTGACAGAGGATTTTTTGTCAAATCCAAGGTAAAGAAAGGCAACAGCACTATAATGATGGTCTCTCTCAGCAATATTATGAATGGCATACCAGAACCATCCTCAGAACATTACATGGTGCTTTAGAAAGGTGAATTAAATATCAACATAGAAGCTGGTCAATTTAGTCTTTCAAATAGAAGGTTTTGTGCACCTGCATCTGTAAATATAAGTGATCATCGTACAAACAGAAATGACATGCATCTCTGCAGCGCAGAAGCATTTTATTAAAAGGGGAATCAGTATTTGGTGGAATAATCCTGATTTTCAATCACAGCTTGACATGCTCTCCACCAGACATTCACTCTGCCGTTGGGTGACTTTATGGCACTCCTGGGGCAAACATTCAAGCAGATTGGCTTTGTTTGGTGGCTTGTGACCATCCATCTTTCTCCTGATTACATTCCAGGGGATTTCAAAGGGGTTCAGGTCTGGAGATTGGACTGGCCATGACAGAGTCTTGGTCCGGTGGTCCTCCATCCTCACCTTGATTGACCTGTCTATGTGGGAAGGAGAATTGTCCTGCTGGAGTAAACTATCCTCAGAGTTGGGGAACATTGTCAGAGCAGAAGGAAGCCACTTTTCTTCCAGGATAACCTTGTAAGTGGTTTGATTCATGCGTACTTCACAAATAAAAAGTACATTGAGCCCTTTGCAGTCAAGTAGCTTAAAACATGAAAAATCATATTTATGCAATATTTATATTCAATATGTACTGTAAATATTTCACATTCCAATGTTCCTCACATAGGGGAATACGTATTTTTAAATATATATATATATATATATATATATATTCCTATATATATCTGTATCTATCTATCTATATCATATGGAGTAAGCACTCATATTTTTTCTGAGCTGTAGTACAGTAACATTAACAGATTCTTATAAGACTTAGGTCTCTTTATATCATCTTTATTTATACATGATAGTATACAACATTTCAGCCTCCACGTGGGCTTTTGTCAAGGTTTTAAATGCTTATACACAATCACACGTATATATCCTACTAGCTCATATAGCCACACCCACTCCCAATTAATACATTCTAGGTTCTATCATCTAGTGATAACATTATAATAGCAGGCTTTGCTTCTTTTCCCATTACAATTCTTATTAGAAAAAAAACACATTAATATTGGAGTTTTGTAGGCTACATAACTAATCAAAACAAAAAATCAACATAAAACATAAATATAGTGTTGTATTTCTAATCTACACCTATCCTTCTTTCTCACAAAACGTAAGGTAGAGATAAATACGTCTTGAGATCTTTTGGGTAGACTGTATCAAGTTTGCTAATCCACTTTGCTTCCCTCTGTAACAGCAACTTTTTTTTCTGTCCCCAGTCCCACTCCATTTCTGTATAGGGATTTTGTCAATAGGGCTGTATCTTAAGCTAGATACTGGGTGACCACTCTCTAAGAAATGTTTAGCAACTGGTTGGTCAGTTTTTCTGCTCTCTAATACTAGACCTATGCATAGCTAACCTTTCTTTGAACATGCATGTCCTCACACTGACATTTGATCAAGTATATTACTTATTTAGATTCACAATTCAAGGGGTATTTAATTTTATATCTCTTCCCCATATTGTTGAATGTAAAATGTGTCCCCAAAATTAGATTGTCACATGTATTACATCCATGACATCTATATACACCTGGCTTTCGTTGTAAAAAATGTGACACATGATTTTCTTTTTTATCGGCTAGGTCAGATTGTACTAGCATAGCTCTAATGCTTTTCCCTTTTCTATAAGAAAATATGGGTATCTCCCTTGCAACGAGACTTAATCTTTAATCCACTTGGAGGACTTTCCAATAGTCACATACAGCTTTGCAAAGTTTCCAGCTATCTGTGGTATAATCTGTTACAATATACATTTGATACATCTCCTTTACTTTTTTTCTGAGAACCTTGTCCTGACATAACCAGTTCCATACTTTTCTTGACTAGCTCATCTGGATATGCCCGTTTAGAGAATCTATTCCCCATTTCTACAGCAACCTGACAACCTCCCCTTCTTTTGAGGTTAGCCTCTTGGCCATTATCATCTGTGCCTGAGGTATGGATTTCAAAAGATGTTTGGGATGAAAACTCTCAACTTGTGTATTTCTATCAGTTAGTTTTCTATAAATTCTGGTTTTCTATATATAGGTATAGAAATATATTTTACCAAAAAATCATACATATATACATATATCTAAGAATAAATAGAATATATTCTTCTATGTGAAGAACATTGAAATGTGAAATATTCATAATTCAGGCACGAGTATGGGTATCAGTTTTTTTTGCAGTTTGCATGCTCCACTGACTTCTATCTAGCCCTTAGTGTGGGTGCAATATCCATTGAAAGTAATGGCTGCACTAGAGCAATATCGGCTGCACTAAACATTCTGTAATAAATCTTATTTACCATGGACTTGTAATATTAAGTTGCACACTAATGTTAGTGCCGTCCAGCGATACTGCTTTTAGCGTCATTATCATCAGCGTGCCAGTTGTAATCTGGCTCTTTCAGTTTTATTGTACCCTTAATATAATGGTCGTTATATAATAGTCACATTTGCTAAATTTTTAAAGCAATCAACATGTTGTATTGCAGGAGGAATAGATCTTTCATGTTTGCAAGCAATCTGTCCTATTTAGAAAAATGATGCGTATATTGGGCTTCCCATGATTGGCTTATGTTTGGCACCATTTCCCAAACTAACAAAATGAAAAATGTGGAATCATCTTTATTGCAGGAAATTACTATTTTCCTTAAATTGCTCCCATTACATATTTCTCTTTCAGAATAGGTGTTGAGTGAAGCACTGTTATCTCAGAATTGTAAAAAACATGCTTTTAAAGAGTTGCATATTTTCGTTTAGTTTGAAAATCAGACTCATAAACGACTAGATTACGAGTTTTGCGGTAAGCTGAAAAAGCAGCACTTTTTCACTACCGCTGGTATTACGAGTCTTGCAGGTTTAGGGGCACCGCACACTTTTTTGGCCTTACCGCAAACCAACTTACGTAAACTTTGTAAAGTATTTTTTCTATGGGACTTCCATAGCGCTGGTATTACGAGTCTGTCCTGGGAGGCCAAAAAGTGAGCAGTACACCCTACCCCTCACCCCAGAATTAAGGTAGAAAAAATCCTATTGGCTGATGCAATCAGCCAATAGGATTGAGCTTGCATTCTATTGGCTGATTGGAACATTTTTTTCTACCTTAATTCCGATTGGCTGATAGAATTCTATCAGCCAATCAGAATCTAAGGAATGCCATCTTGGATGACGTCACTTAAAGTGATATTCATTACGAAGAAGCCATCGTTTGAAGAGTATGCTCCACATTGGATGTCTTGAAGATGGACCCGCTCTGCGCCGGAAGTATGAAGATAGAAGATGCCATCTGGAGGAAACTTCTGCCCATTTGGAGGACCACTTCTGCCCATCTGGAGGACCACTTCTGCCTGTCTGGAAGACCACTTCTGCCGGCTTCTTTGAGGACATCTTGCCGCTTGGATGAAGACTTCTCCCGGTAAGTGAATCTTCAGGGGTTAGTGTTAGGATTTTTTATGGGTGTATTGGGTGGGTTTATTATTTAGATTAGGGACTTTGGGCCGCAATAGAGCTAAATGCCCTTTTAAGGGCAATGCCGATCCAAATGCCCTTTTCAGGGCAATGGGGAGCTTAGGTTTTTTTGTTAGTATTTTTTTTGGGGGGTTGGTTGTGTGGGTGGTGGGTTTTACTGTTGGGGGGTTTGTATTTTTTTTTAAAGGAAAAAGTGCTGATTTCTTTGGGGCAATGCCCCGCAAAAGGCCCTTTTAAGGGCTATTGGTAGTTTAATTTAGGCTAGGGTTTTATTTTTATTTTGGGGGGGCTTTTTTATTTTGATAGGGCTCTTAGATTAGGTGTAATTAGTTTAAAGATCCTGTAATTTGTTTTTTATTTTCTGTAATTTAGTGGGGGTTTTTTGTGATGTAGCTAATTTAATTTAATGTATTTAATTGTATTTAATGTAGGCAATTTATTTAATTATAGTGTAAGGTTAGGTGTTATTGTAACTTAGGTTAGGTTTTATTTTACAGGTAAATTTGTATTTATTTTAGCTAGGTAGTTATTAAATAGTTAATAACTATTTAATAACTATTCTACCTTGTTAAAATAAATACAAACTTGACTGTAAAATAAAAATAAACCCTAAGCTAGCTGCAATGTATTAGTTATATTGTATTTAGCTTAGGGTTTATTTTACAGGTAAGTATTTACATAGAAATAATGTAGTTAAAGATAGTAATTTTATTTAGATTTATTTAAATTATATTTAAGTTAGGGGGTGTTAGGGTTAGACTTAGGTTTAGGGGTTAATACATTTAATATAATGGCGGCGACGGGGGCGGCAGGTTAGGGGTCAATAAATATAATGTAGGTGGCGGCGGTGTCCGGAGCGGCAGATTAGGGGTTAATAAATATAATGCAGGTGTCGGCGATGTCGGGGGCGGCAGATTAGGGGTTAATAAGTGTAAGATTAGGGGTGTTTAAACTTGGGGTTCATGTTAGGGTGTTAGGTGTAAACTTAAAATGTGTTTCCCCATAGGAAGCAATGGGACTGAGCTTTTACACTGCTTTTTGGCAGGTTTTAGACTTTTTCTCAGCCGGCTCTCCCTATTGATGTCTATGGGGAAATCATGCACGAGCACGTACCACCAGTTCAACGTTGACTTAAGCAGCGCTGGTATTGGAGTGTGGTATGGAGCTAAATTTTGTTCTACGCTGACTTCTTGTCTTTTAACGCCGGGTTTCAGAAAACCTGTAATACCAGCGCTACAGGTAAGTGAGCGGTGACAATAAACTGCTCGTTAGCACTGCACAGCTCCTAACGCAAAACTCGTAATCTCGCCCGAAAGTTTCCTAAATGCCTACACTTAAATTGTCAGTTAAAAAAACCAAAGCAAGTGGAAAGGTTTTATTGCTCTTTAGAGCAAATGAACATTACAGTTATTGATTTAGAACAGAAAACAGTAAAAGTAAAAAGGGGATTATATCATTCTCCCCTTTGCAGTCCCCACCTCCTGTTTCCCATCCTCCTACCCATCTAGATTGTAAGTTCCCACGGGAATAGGGCCCTCAATTCTTCCTGTATTTGTCTGAACATTTTTGTCTCTTATTGTATTGTTTCTCCGTTGTACTTTTATCCTTGTACCCATGGGCAGCACTGCAGAATCTGTTGGCGCTTTATAAATAAAGAATAATAATAATAATAAATAAAATAATCCATTATCAATCCATATTTCCATTAAAATACTACAGGGAGTGCAGAATTATTAGGCAAGTTGTATTTTTGAGGATTAATTTTATTATTGAACAACAACCATGTTCTCAATGAACCCAAAAAACTCATTAATATCAAAGCTGAATAGTTTTGGAAGTAGTTTTTAGTTTGTTTTTAGTTATAGCTATTTTAGGGGGATATCTGTGTGTGCAGGTGACTATTACTGTGCATAATTATTAGGCAACTTAACAAAAAACAAATATATACCCATTTCAATTATTAATTTTTACCAGTGAAACCAATATAACATCTCAACATTCACAAATATACATTTCTGACATTCAAAAACAAAACAAAAACAAATCAGTGACCAATATAGCCACCTTTCTTTGCAAGGACACTCAAAAGCCTGCCATCCATGGATTCTGTCAGTGTTTTGATCTGTTCACCATCAACATTGCGTGCAGCAGCAACCACAGCCTCCCAGACACTGTTCAGAGAGGTGTACTGTTTTCCCTCCTTGTAAATCTCACATTTGATGATGGACCACAGGTTCTCAATGGGGTTCAGATCAGGTGAACAAGGAGGCCATGTCATTATATTTTCTTCTTTCATACCCTTTCTTGCCAGCCACGCTGTGGAGTACTTGGACGCGTGTGATGGAGCATTGTCCTGCATGAAAATCATGTTTTTCTTGAAGGATGCAGACTTCTTCCTGTACCACTGCTTGAAGAAGGTGTCTTCCAGAAACTGGCAGTAGGACTGGGAGTTGAGCTTGACTCCATCCTCAACCCGAAAAGGCCCCACAAGCTCATCTTTGATGATACCAGCCCAAACCAGTACTCCACCTCCACCTTGCTGGCGTCTGAGCCGGACTGGAGCTCTCTGCCCTTTACCAATCCAGCCACGGGCCCATCCATCTGGCCCATCAAGACTCACTCTCATTTCATCAGTCCATAAAACCTTAGAAAAATCAGTCTTGAGATATTTCTTGGCCCAGTCTTGACGTTTCAGCTTGTGTGTCTTGTTCAGTGGTGGTCGTCTTTCAGCCTTTCTTACCTTGGCCATGTCTCTGAGTATTGCACACCTTGTGCTTTTGGGCACTCCAGTGATGTTGCAGCTCTGAAATATGGCCAAACTGGTGGCAAGTGGCATCTTGGCAGCTGCACGCTTGACTTTTCTCAGTTCATGGGCAGTTATTTTGCGCCTTGGTTTTTCCATACGCTTCTTGCGACCCTGTTGACTATTTTGAATGAAACGCTTGATTGGTCGATGATCACACTTCAGAAGCTTTGCAATTTTAAGAGTGCTGCATCCCTCTTCAAGATATCTCACTATTTTTGACTTTTCTGAGCCTGTCAAGTCCTTCTTTTGACCCATTTTGCCAAAGGAAAGGAAGTTGCCTAATAATTATGCACACCTGATATAGGGTGTTGATTTCATTAGACCACACACCTTCTCATTACAGAGATGCACATCACCTAATATGCTTAATTAATAGTAGGCTTTCGAGCCTATACAGCTTGGAGTAAGACAACATGCATAAAGAGGATGATGTGGTCAAAATACTCATTTGCCTAATAATTATGCACACAGTGTATAATATGGTAAAGTAGGATTTTTTTCGTGTCTGGTCTTGAGGTTGAATTATTAGATTTGTTGAAAACATTTATTATTTTACTGAATAGAGCAGCACCTATTTTGATAATAGCTTTATTGTTTAGAGTTTTGCTAATGTAGGTCATCAGATGGGACAGTGAACAGATAACATGGTGGCAGATTGTCACTAAGAAGGACCAGATGGGAAGTCTAATCTAAACCTTGTGCCTAGGGGAATTCACAGCACCCCATATTCTGTTATTATTGTAAAATACTATCACCTTTCGGTGTTCTGTAAAAAGTAAATTGTACTTTTTCCTTTTAAAATGTTTTACAGTTTGTAAAAAAAAAAAGTTATATTCCTGCACTAAATAACTAACTTTTCTTGTCAGGTTTGTGGAGGCTTGTGTATATCAATCAATACAGCAAAAGGAGTTGTCTGCATCAGTCAGTGAACATTGAATATGGTTTTGATGATTTTCATTTCCTGGATCGTTCTTCTTACATGGTAAAGCTTTTACTGAAAGGAACATTGAAATGACACTTGGGGCCCCATTTATTAAGCTGCTAAAGTAGCTTTGGGGTCCCAGCGATTCAGACTTGCCTGAAACGATAGTTAAGTAGCAGTGGATTAAGTAGCTAGAGGACTGACCACCCCTGCTAGCGGCTGATTGGCCACCAGCAAGCAGGTGGCGGCATTGAACAAGTATTGCTTGTGCAATGCTTGTACACTAAAAAAACAGAGTAATCTCTGCGCTGATATTTACTATTAAGCAGGTGGAAAAAACAGCGGTTCCCCAACCTCTGATACAATACTGGAAAAATAATAAAGAACCTTCACAAAGTGAACGATACTTAACCCACTGCGCTGAATGGTCAGCTTAAAATAGTGTTTGGGACAGATATGATACTTATGAAACTGTTAGTTTAGATTCAAAATAATAAATATTTAAAAGAAATAAATGAAAATAAATGTTAAACTGTCACACATATAGTAAAAAAGATATTTCACTAAAAAAAATAATATATATATATATATATATACGTTGATCATGCGTATATTAAGTTTAGTGTAGTATCCAAGAGTGGAGAATCGAAATCTTAGTACATCCGAAGTAACAATTAAAACAATGTACAATAAAAACAATGGCATGAAAGAGTAAAAACAGATACACCCTTTCAAATTCAAAACAGTAAGAAGCAGTCAGAGGGTGTTGAGTGGTTTCAGACAATGGCGATATCCACGATGATGTTACAGAAGTGCTGGAATACAAAAGGATCCCAAATCACACAGCGGATAAAAGAACCAAATGGTGTACACTTTTACTTACCCCGGAGAGGTTCACAAGTGTAGATATGATCCTTCCCTTCAGTGGCAACTTCTCCGTGCTAATTCAGTGTTGGAGCGGGACTTTACCCAGGCATCTCCTCTGATTTGAACGATGCCGATTTGGCAAACACATTCTATGGATTACTCTGCTACGGAAACCGTTAGTGGACAGGAAGGTACAGTTAGGAGCGTTGTTCTGAATATTCGAGGAAATTTATTTCCCTGAAGGTTCGATCGTTGCCTGCACTATTAAGTTTTTATTTAGATTAAGATTAAATAAAAATCAAATTTTCGTTAAACATTTACATCCATTTTTATTAAACAAATGTAAATGTTTTGAAGCTACAGGTGAAAAGTTTACCTATAGCTACATACTTACCCTAACGCTCTCTGGAGAGCACGCTAACCCGATCCTCTTCTTGACAGAGCCCTGGCTGCGCTAACAGGAAGCTTAGCTGTTTGGCTACCAGGACCTACACTAAAGTTAGTGCAAGTCCTGGTTGCCGAGCATGCTAAGCCTCCTGTTAGTGTGGTTAGGTACTTGGCAAGAAGAGGATCGGGTTAGTTTGCTATCCAGAGCACGTTAAGGTACAGTAAGTATTAAGACTTTCAAATTAATTTGAAGTAAATTAATAAATATTGATGAATTTCATAAGAATTTTTTAGTTTTCTTTAAAGTTTGCTGGTACATTCATTCAGATATTAATTTTCATTTACAAAAATGAAAATCCAATTTTTTGTACGAATGTACATTCGCCTGAAAATGAATGCACATCTCTACTCGGGATTGAGGTTGAAACGAGTTGCAGTATTTGGTGCTGCATCTCAATTTGTGCTGAGACCATGACGTTCATTGATTGGGTGCTAGGCGGCTTTACTGCCATTTATCCCAAACGTGGATAAGATAAACACACTACAGTAAGAACAAAAATATATGGTGACCATTAAGGACTTCAATAAATAAAGCTAAATACCAGTACTAGTAATAATCAAAGTGATAATACATACGAACTGCGTATTTTGGAAAACAGAACAAAGTTTTCATATTGAACTGTTACCTCTGAGGATTGCTCTTATATTTTGCTTGAATTTTAAAAAGACTCACTGAACAAAAAGGAGCTCATTTTAAACTTGTAAAAATGAGACTTTGTTGAAACATTTTTATGTGTTTATTTTCTATGTGAAAATGTATAAGTTATGGAATGTTTTAAACAATTTACTCCCTGGAGACAATATTTTACATATTAACTGATTTGAGAGTAAAATTCTAACTTGATTTTAATAACAGAAAATTTCAGTACAAATTGTTTTAGTTTTTTGCAGGCATCAATACGCTCACCTTACATCGGCAAACATTGTGGCCGCAAATCTGAATATGATCTCCATATTTAGGAAAAAAGCTGTCAAAAACAAGCGCACCAAGTACGGGGTGATGAGCATCGAACTGTTGTTAACTAACAGTCATCGATGACTTTATTTATACCATTTCAGTAAACTCATAACTAAAGTGCTACAAAGTACACTAAACACCCATAAACTACCTATTAACCCTTAAACCGCCGCCCTCCCGCATCACAAACACTATAATAAACCTATTAACGCTTAATCTTCCACTCCCGACATAAAATTATTAACCCCTATTCCGCCACTCCCCAACATCGCCGCCACCTAAATAAAGTTATTAACCCCTATCCCGCCGCTCCCCGACACCGCTGCCACTAAATAAACTTATTAACCCTTAAACCTCTGGCCTGTAATTTAGTTTATTTAATTGGTAGTTTAATTTAATTTTAATATAATAATTAGGGTAGATTAATTTATGGTTTAAAATTAGTTTATTTTAATTCTACAGGTAAGTTTTAATTTATATTAAGATAGGGATCTTGTAATTTTAATTTAAAGTTAAAGGGTTGTTAGGTTTAGGGCTTAATATCTTAATTTAGTTTTTTTGCGATGTGGGGGGATGACGGTTTAGGGGTTAATAGGTTTAGTTAGTGGTGGTGATGTGGGAGGCCAAAGATTTAGGGGTTAATAAGTTTATTTAGTGGCGACGGTGTCGGGGAGCGGCGGGATAGGGGTTAATACATTTTATTTGTGTTGGCGATGTTGGGGGCGGCAGATTAGGGGTGTTTAGACTCAGGGTTTATGTTAGGGTGTTAGGTGTAAACTTAACTTTTTTTCAACCATAGAAATCAAGGTGATATGCTTCATTCTCTTGCAGCATCGATGATAAGCTTTCGGTGCTTTCAGACTCCCATTGATTCTATGGCATCCGTGGCCTCAAGGGTGGTGGTTTGAAAACCAGGTATGCTGCGCCGGAATAGCCACAAGCGTACCTGTTAAATGTTTGATAAATTGGGAAAAGTGTCAAATAGAGTCAAATGTGTATTCGGAACATCTGTAATGACGTAAGCATCAATCTGCGTCGGATTGAGATCTTGGGATTGTATGTTACGTCACAAATTTCATCATTTGCCGATCTTGATGCTTTGATAACTACGTTGGATCAATCTCGCAACAATTACGATGCGGAATTCCAGCGTATTTTCGGTTGACACTTTCATAAATATACCCCATAGGGATTAGTTTGTATTTTTAACTTTCCATCTCTTTTCCTTGTTGAATTTGGTTGTTTATGCTTCTTGGGAAATAGGCATTCCAGACTTTTTTTTTCTCAAAATGATTTTTTTTTAGTTATGATACTAAGATGCAGATTTCATTGTGTGTCTATGTCTCATTGTACCCCTCCTTCCTAACCTTGTAGAACTGGATAATTCGGTTGCTGTATCTACTTAGGAAGTTGTCATTTCTATTCCATTTTTATTCCATTCTGTGTTTATCCAGGCTATAACAGGGTTTATATAACTATATTGTTTTAATCTCTAATATATTGTTCTACAAAATTTTTAACTTTCAAATAATTTTTTTTTAAAAATTGTACTAATCTTGTCATTCTGGCTTGTTCCATTCTGCTTTTACAGCATCACATACAGACTTAAGGTTACTTTAAAACCTGCACAAAATATTATTGCAATCCTTATATAATGAATTTAACTCCTAAAAAAGAAACTGTTGGAGAGATAAGAGTTGTTCAATAAATTATATTTAGAAGGGAGTACAGGAATACAAATTAGGCACGCATTAACAAAATGTGTCTGATAAGATAATTGAGGCCACACAACAAAATTAATAGCCAAATAAATACAAGTTCCAAGGGTTGATATACTAGCATCTTGTTGGTCTCACTGAATCTTGTGTCACTTCATCCTCCCAAGCCACAAAGTTTTTCTCCTCTGCAGCCCAGGTTAGTACTGTATACTACCTCTGCATATGTGTCACTGACTCCTCAGGGAAATAAGCACCACATGTGCGTCTACAGATGTGCCAATTAGCTAATATAACACAGAGCCAGTGCACAGACTAGTTGCAATCAAAACGTATCTCACATAAGGAGCACTTCACCGGGAAACATTCTATGCTAAAAAAATGATTAAAGGCTTTACACTTTTTACACCAATTTTACTTCCTATCACATAAATCAAATATCTGACTTGCCTCGGCCTATCAGCTGTGTAATATCTAGTCTCATGCAATTAAGTTAGGAATGTTTTCTACTGCTTACACAATTTTAGAATCTATCAAGTTTATAGCTCAAAACTTTAGAATATTTCTAAAATCCTCAAAATCATATCCAGTAAGACATTGTAATATGTGTTTGCTTTTCTATATTACTAGGAAAAAAGTACGTTCTCCTGTGTCACCGATTTAATTCTTTACATTGTTCAAAAATGTTCTAAAAAAAAAAAGATTAATTCCTGCATATTCTCAAAAATTGTCTCATTGTTACAACTGTAATTATTAACCAGGTTGGTGGCTGTTTGCCATCAATAAGATATTCATAGCTGTTTCCCAAATGTATGAGCTGAGGTCATTCCCTAATTCACTGTGATTTGGAGAATACTTTGCACTTCTGTATAGTGTTTTATATATAGAAGTGATCTAGGAGTCAGAAAGGTCCTCTCCAGGTATATTGGGAAATGAAAAGATACTCACCTAGCCCTTAATATAAGCAGGAACTTGGAGGAAGTAGATTGGGCAGATAAAGTTGTAGATAATTTCACTGATTTTCTGCCTTTCTGAACTTTTACATTTTCCAATTAGGAATATATTTGAACTAATCATATAGATAAATTTGGTTTAGATAAAATAAAATAGGAAAATGGCCTAATGGACAGTAACCTATGCAATAAGGTGATTCATACACATGCAAGGGCATGTTTTATCATAGGCCAAGTAGGACAGTGCATAGGGCACAGGCTTTATGGGCAACCATTTGTAGTATTTATATGTACCTCAAAATATTATGCTCTCCAAATGTTTTATTCATTAATTTTATTACAAATCAATGACCCCTCGCTGTCTAGTTTAAAAAAAAGCTAACAAAAAAAAAAATGAAACAAACATTTTTTTTTGGAATAGACACTCGGCAAGTCAGTGGTTCATTACATCTCTCCCTCCTAGCCTAATGAAATATTTAAATTTGTTTATTTTTTGCACAAAATCCATTTCTGCACAGAACAATTACTTGGAAGTGGCTGTGTCTACTGGGGAGGTAAGTGTTCTAGGTCATCCCATTTTGTATTGATTCTAGAAGCGAAGGGGTAAAAATAATTATACTTTTTTGAGATTTAAACTGCTAAAATATTTTTCTGAAAGGTCTTTAAGAAATTTCACAGTTTTTTTGCAATCATCTTTTTATATAGCTTTTATGCCCTTATTAGTTCTGGATTTTACTTTCTCCCTCATGTCTTATGTTGTTTCGATCTTTTTTGTTTGACATCTTAAAAAAACGTATTTTGCTGGGTTATCTTAATTGTTTGCACATTTATTTTCCAATTCTTAAATGGACACTTAATTAAAAATTAAATTCACAGTTTTAATAATGCATAATGAACAAATTTTTCAATTTACTTTCATTCAGCTAGATTACGAGTTTGGCGTTATGAGTGAAAAAGCAGCGTTATTGCCCATAACACTGCTTTTTCCCTAAAGCTGCTATTACAAGTCTTGTAGGTATAGGTGTACCGCACACCTTTTAGACCGTCACGCAACGTCAGTACCGCACTTTTAAAAAAGTCCTTTTTCAATGGGACTCCCATAGAGTCAATATTACGAGTTTGCCTGGGAGGACAAAAAGTGACCGATACACTCTATATCCACAAGATCCGTACCGCCATCTAAAGTCAGTAGTTATGAGTTTTACGTTACAAAGCTGTACCATAAAACTCATAATTAAAGTGTTAAAAAGTACACTAACACCCATAAACTACCTATTAACCCCTAAACCGAGGCCCTCCCACATTGCAAACACTAAAGTAAAATTATTAACCCCTAATCTGTTGCTCCAGACATCGCCGCTGTTAGGAAGCCCTAAGAATGAAGGTTACTTTAAATGACGTTATCCATGATGGCGTCCCTTGCATTCCGATTGGCTGATAGGATTCTATCAGCCAATCGAAATTAAGGTAGGAAAAATCCTATTGGCTGATCCAATCAGCCAATAGGATTGAGCTTGCATTCTATTGGATGTTCCAATCAGCCAATAGAATGCGAGCTCAATCCTATTGGCTGATCAAATCAGCCAATAGGATTTTTCCTACCTTAATTCCGATTGGCTGATAGAATCCTATCAGCCAATCAGAATTCAAGGGACGGCATCTTGGATGACGTCATTTAAATGAACCGTCATTCTTCGTCAGGACGTTGATGGAAGAGGATGGCTCCGCGTCGGCTGGATTGAAGATGGATTCGCTCCGCTCCGGATGGATGAAGATAGAAGATGCTGCCTAGATGAAGACTTCTGCCACTTGGAGGACCTCTTCTGCCCGGATCGGATGAAGACTTCTGCCCCTCTGGAGGTCCACTTGTGCCCGGCTGGGTGAAGACGGCTCAAGGTAGGGAGATATTCAAGGGGGAAGTGTTAGTTTTTTTCAAGGGGGGAGTGGGTGGGTTTTAGAGTAGGGTTGGGTGTGTGGGTGGTGGGTTTTAATGTTGGGGGGGGTATTGTATTTTTTTTACAAGTGATAGAGCTGATTATTTTGGGGCAATATAATTTAGTGTAGGGTAGGGATTTTATTATTTTTGGGGGCTTTTTTAATTTATTAGGGGGATTAGAATTGGTGTAATTAGTTTAAAATTCTTGTAATTCTTTTTTTTTCTGTAATTTAGTGTTTTTTTTTCTTTCGTAATTTATTTAATTTAATTTAATTGTAATTAATTGTAGGTAGTTTAGGTAATTAGTTTAATTATAGTGTAGTGTTAGGTGTAATTGTAACTTAGGTTAGGATTTATTTTACAGGTATATTTGTCTTTATTTTAACTAGGAAGTTATTAAATAGTTAATAACTATTTAATAACTATTCTACCTAGTTAAAATAAACACAAAGTTGCCTGTGAAATAAATATAAATTCTAAGCTAGCTACAATGTAATTATTAGTTATCTTGTAGCTAGCTTAGGGTTTATTTTATAGGTAAGTATTTAGTTTTAAATAGGATTAATTTATTTAATTGTAGTAATTTTATTTAGATTATTTAAAATTATATTTAAATTAGGGGGGTTATGGTTAGGTTTAGACTTAGGTTTAGGGGTTAATACCTTTAATATAGTAGCGGCGACGTTGGGGGTGGCAGATTAGAGGTTAATAAATGTAAGTAGGTGTTGGCGATGTTAGGGACGGCAGATTAGGGGTTAATAAAATTTAACTAGTATTTGCGAGGCAGGAGTGCGGCGGTTTAGGGGTTAATATATTTATTAAAGTGGTGTCGATGTCCGATTGGCAGATTATGGGTTAATATATTTATTAAAGTGTTTCTGATGTGGGGGGTGGCTCGGTTTAGGGGTTAATAGGTAGTTTATGGGTGTTAGTGTACTTTTAGCACTTTAGTTAAGAGTTTTATGTTCCGGTGTTAGCCCATAAAACTCTTAACTACTGACTTTTAAATGCGGTAGAAGTCTTGACAGGAGAGGGTCTACCGCTCACTTTTTCCAAGACTCGTAATACCAGCGTTAGGCAAATCCCATTAAAAAGATAGGATACGCAATTGACGTAAGGGGATTTGCGGTAAGCTCGAGTCGTGGAAGAAAAGTGAGCGGTACACCTGTACCTGTCAAACTCGAAATAGCAGCGGGCGTTAAAAAGCAGCGTTGGGACCTCTCAACGCTGCTTTTTAAGGCTAACGCAAGACTCGTAATCTAGTGTTAGGTGTTAGTGTAATTTAGGTTAGGTTTTATTTTACAGGTAAATTTGTCTTTATTTTAGCTAGGTAGTTTATTAAATAGTTAATAACTATTTAGTAACTAGTCTACCTAGTTAAAATAAATACAAACTTGCCTGTAAAATAAAAATAAAACCTAAGCTAGCTACAATATAACTATTAGTTACATTGTAGCTAGCTTAGGGTTTATTTTATAGGTAAGTATTTCGTTTTAAATAGGAATAATTTAGTTAATTATAGTAATTTTATTTAGATTTATTTAAATTATATTTAAGTTAGTGGGGGTTAGGGTTAGACTAAGATTTAGGGGTTAATAAATTAAGAATAGTGGCGGCGATGTTGGGAGCGGCAGATTAGAAGTTAATAAATGTAGATAGGTGTCGGCGATGTTAGGGATGGCAAATTAGGGGTTAATAATATTTAACTAGTGTTTGCGATGCGGGAGTGCGGCGGTATAGGGGTTAATATATTTAATATAGTGGCGGCGATGTCCGGTTCGGCAGATTAGGAGTTAAAAAATGTATTTTAGTGTTTGTGATGTGGGGGGGCCTCGGTTTAGGGGTTAATAGGTAGTTTATGGGTGTTAGTGTACTTTTTAGCACTTTAGTTAAGAGTTTTATGCTACGGCATTGTACCATAAAACTCTTAACTACTGACTTTAAAATGCGGTACCAGTCTTGACAGGAGAGGGTGTACTGCTCACTTTTTGTCAGACTCGTAATACCGGTGCTATGCAAGTCCCATTGAAAAAATAGGATACGCAATTTACGTAAGTGGATTTGCGATATTTACAAGTCTGGCCAAAAAAGTGAGCGGTGAGCCTGTAACTTCAAGACTCGTAATACCAGCGGGCGTTAAAAGCTGCGTTAGGCCCGGCCAACGCTGCTTTTTAAGCCTAACGCACAACTCATAATTTAGCCTTTAGTTTGTACGTGTGGCTTGTTCACATCGCCATATCCAAATGATGTATGCAGTACATACACCCACACGTACACACAAACATATATATACACATATATATATATACACACACATATATATATATAAATATATATATAATATATATATATATATATATATATTTATCTATATATATATAAAAGGTACAAAACAACATCAACTAGTCACTGCCACTCGAGCCCGTCTAGTAGAGCATAAGCGGGTACAAGTAAACAATAAGCAAAGGATTGCGGAAACAAGCATAGCATAGCCATAGCTAGTTACGGTAATCATAGTTCAGCTAGCGGTTAAACATTGGCAGTCATAAACATTCCAAAGTAAGCCAGCACCTGGGTACACTGGAGAATTAACATCTGTTAGCTTATCAACCCATCGACTGGTTTGTCACTGATCACACTGGTGTAGCAGAGCCTCGATTCCCGGTCCTCTCGCCTGTTCTTTTTAGGTCACCTGTAACTCACGAATCCGCCCTCCATGATAGCTAGTGCTCATTTACTCCTTTACAGAGACACAGGTTAATAACAGTGAAGATTACAGTATTTTGTCAGCCAACCCCACCCGTAGGTTTCAAAATTTAACTGGTGTCACTATTAGATGATGGATTGCATTAAGACAATATTGACGGTAACACATTTGACTTTCCTATGGTAAAAAATCCAGTCACCCCTATTTTTCATGTGCTCCCCAAAGTTCATATAACCCTGGAGGCAGTGAAGGGAAGACCAATTGTGTCTGATATAGGTTCGTTAGATTCGTCTGAGTGGCTTGACAGTATTTTACAACCGTTAGTGCTATAATTACACAGTTACCTGAGAGACACTTAACACCTATTACAAAAAATGGAAAACCTCACTTAGGACTATAACTTTGGTTGGCTAACTATTGACGTGGTGTCCCTCTATTCATCCATACCACACAACATGGAAATATAGGCCATTAAAAACATTTTGAGTACCATGACCAATTACTCAGCAGAGTTTGTGGATTACTTGTTAACAATAACACGTTTCCTGCTTACACACAATTATTTTTAATTTGATAATAATTGGTATCTGCAGAAGAGAGACACAGCCATGGGTGCAACATTTGCCCCATCCTACATGAATCTAGTAATGGGATGGGGGGATTCTACTTATATCTATGGGGATGCCAATTTTTGTCATAGTGACATTAAGATGCATCATCATTTTATTGATTACATTATTTTTGTGTGGACAGCAGAAAAGGATAAAGCCGAAAACTTTGTTGAGTTCTTGAATAAAAACCCTTGGGCGTTAAGGTTTACCTCGGAATTTGACAATATCAAAATTAACTACTTAGATATAACTATTAGTTACATTGTAGCTATTTTAGGATTTATATTTATTTTACAGGCAACTGTAAGAGGATGCTCCGCGTTGGATGTCTTCAGGATGCTGCCGCTCCGGATGGATGAAGATAGAAGATGCCGCCTGGATGAAGACTTCTGATGGATGGAAGACCTCTTCTTGCCCCGCTTGGATGAAGACTTCTGCCGGTCTGGATGTCCTCTTCTGCCCCATCGGATGAAGACTTTGGCCCGGCTGGGTGAACACGACTCAAGGTAGGGAGATCTTCAGGGGGATAGTGTTAGGTTTATTTAAGGGGGGTTTGGGTTAGAGTAGGGGTATGTGGGTGGGGGGTTGTAATGTTGGGGGTGGTATTGTGTTTTTTTTTACAGGCAAAAGAGCTGATTACCTTGGGGCATGCCCCGCAAAAAGCCCTTTTAAGGGCTGGTAAGGTAATAGAGCTGTTAACTTTTGTAATTTAGATTAGGGTAGGGAATTTTTTTTATTTTGGGGGGCTTTGTTATTTTATTAGGGGGCTTAGAGTAGGTGTAATTAGCTTAAAATTCTTGTAATCTTTTTTTACTTTTTGTAATTTAGTGTTTGTTTGTTTTTTGTAATTTAGTTTAGTTTATTTAATTGTAGCTAATTTTAGGTACTTGTAGTTAATTTATTTAATTTATTTAATGATAGTGTATTGTTAGGTTTAATTGTAACTTAGGTTAGGATTTATTTTACAGGTAATTTTGTAATTATTTTAACTAGGTAGCTATTAAATAGTTAATAACTATTTAATAGCTATTGTACCTGGTTAAAATAAATACAAAGTTGCCTGTAAAATAAATATAAATCCTAAAATAACTACAATGTAACTATTAGTTATATTGTAGCTATATTAGGGTTTATTTTACAGCTAAGTATTTAGTTTTAAATAGGATTAATTTATTTAATTAATTTAAAGGGACACTGAACCCATTTTTTTTCTTTTGTAATTCAGAAAGAGCATGCAATTTTGAGCAACTTTCTAATTTACTCCTATTATCAATTTTTCTTCGTTCTCTTGCTATCATTATTTGAAAAAGAAGGCATCTAAGCTTTTTTTTGGTTTCAGTACTCTGGACAGCACTTTTTTATTGGTGGATGAATTTATCCACCAATCAGCAAGGACAACCCAGGTTGTTCACCAAGAATGGGCCGGCATCTAAAGTTACATTCTTTCATTTCAAATAAAGATACAAAGAGAATGAAGAAAATTTGATAATAGGAGTAAAGTAGAAAGTTGCTTAAAATTTCATGCTCAATCTGAATCACGAAAGAAAAATTTTGGGTACAGTGTCCCTTTAATGATAGTGTAGTGTTAGGTGTATTTGTAACTTAGGTTAGGATTTATTTTACAGGTAAATTTATATTTATTTTAGCTAGGTAGTTATTAAATAGTTAATAACTATTTAATAACTATTGTACCTAGTTAAAATAAATACAAAGTTGCCTGTAAAATAAATATAAATCCTAAAATAACTACAATGTAACTATTAGTTATATTGTAGCTATATTAGGGTTTATTTTCTAGGTAAGTATTTAGTTTTAAATAGGATTAATTTATTTAATTATAGTAAATTTATTTAATTTTATTTAAATTATATTTATGTTAGGGGGGGTGTTAGGGTTAGACTTAGGTTTAGGGGTTAATAACTTTATTATAGTAGCGGTTGGGGGCTGGAGATTAGGGGTTAATTATTGTAGGTAGGGAGGGCATATTAAGGGTTAATAAAATGTATTATAGTGTTTGCGAGGCGGGAGTGCGGCGGTTTAGGGGTTAATACATTTATTATCATGGCGGCGATGTCCGGTCAGCAGATTAGGGGTTAATACTTGTAGTTAGGTTGCGGCGACGTTGGGGGGGGGCAGATTAGGGGTTAATAAAATGTATTATAGTGTTTGCGAGGCGGGAGTGCGGCGGTTTAGGGGTTAATACATTTATTATAGTGGCGGCGAGGTCCGGTCGGCAGATTAGGGGTTAATACTTGTAGTTAGGTTGCGGCGATGTTGGGGGGGCAGATTAGGGGTTAATAAAATTTATTATAGTGTTTGCGAGGCGGGAGTGCGGCGGTTTAGGGGTTAATACATTTATTATAGTGGCGACGATGTCCGGTCGGCAGATTAGGGGTTAATACTTGTAGTTAGGTTGCGGCGACGTTGGGGGGGCAGATTAGGGGTTAATAACTATAATGTAGGTGTCGGCGATGTTAGGGACAGCAGATTAGGGGTTCATAGCTATAATGTAGGTGGCGGCGGTGTCCGGTTGGCAGATTAGGGGTTAAATAATTTTATGATAGTGTTTACGATGTGGGGGGCCTCGGTTTAGTGGTTCATAGGTAGTTTATGGGTGTTAGTGTACTTTGTAGCACTGTAGTTAAGAGCTTTATATTCCGGAGTTAGTCCATAAAGCTCTTAACTACTGACTTTATTCGGTAGATTCGGATGGCCGTGTATTACACTAGTATTGTACAGTATATTAGGTTTTAGGTTATATCACTCTGCTATGGGTATACAGTACATAATACTAGTCTAATACACAGCATATCCCACCTAACACATACCGAAATTCCGAATTTCGGAACCGAACCAAACCAAACCAAATCGAACCGAATTCAGACGAATTTATTCGAATCCGAATAAATCCGAAACAAATTCATTCAAATTTTGCCGAATTTGAATCGATCCGAACCGAAATTCGAAAAAATCCAAATCAATCCGAACCGAAACGAAACAAATTTTTCGATCATGCACATATCTATCCCCTATGCTACAGCAAATGGTCAGTTCATTTGAACTCAACGTAATTGTTCAAATCAATAGGACTTTCAGGAACAGAGTCAGGACCTAGTTAACAGACTTGTAGCTAGGGGATACAATAGGAAAACAGTTCTAAGAGCCAAAACAGAGGTTGATGATTTGGATAGGGGTGTCCTTTTAAAAGATGTAAAAAGAGGAAAGTCCACTTCATCTACTAAAGCACCCATTACCTTTGTGACACACTACTCTACTGATTATGAACAAGTATGTAAGGTCATTCGCAGACATTTACCAATGCTTACAGCAGACAACAAATTACGTAAAGTAGTAGAACGTGGTTGCCATTTCTCATATAGAAGGGGGGTTACCATTGGAAATATTTTGTCACCCTGTGAACTTCGCATAAGAAACACAGGTAGTGGCTTAAAAATAAGGACATGTTCAGATGTGTGTATGGTCCATGCATTCCCTGTAGCCACATAAAACAAAATGATAGCTTTTAGAGCTTCGTTACTGGCAAAACATAGTCTATTGGGACATGTGTGAACTGCAGAAGTAAAAATGTGGTGTATATCATCTGGTGTAACTGCAATAGCAAACAGTACGTAGGATGTACCACTCGTGAAGTACAAGAAAGAATCAGGCATCATTTGCCTGATATAAAAAAGATCCAAACATAGTTCTGAATTAGCGAAACATTTTGTTATTGATCCTGACAGTGATAGTTCATCACTCAAATGGATGGTTATAGAAGGAGTCAAAAACCCCAAAAGAGGAGGTGATATAGCCAAGTTACTACACAAGAGGGAGGCCTTTTAGTTCTTCACTTTAAAAACAAGGGTACCCCAAGGTTACAACAGCATATATGATGTGATAAATTACTGGGAATA